>NW_020957202.1:3034-6424 GCF_003031625.1 Empidonax traillii | reverse complement strand
AAGGGAAGGGAAGGGAAGGGAAGGGAAGGGTGTTTTTTGGGACACACACTTATTATTCTTCCTCTCCTTCCTTCTGTTATCACTGTGTTCTCTCCCTCCAGGCTTTTTCCTCGGCCCTGTTGCTTAATTTTTCTAATCCCTGCACCTCCAGAGGGAGGAAGCCGTCCTGTTTTCCTTATTAATCAGAAATCTCTGGCACTGACCACGAGAAAAGCCTCCAAGAACGCTGAACTCTTTGGTTCAGTGCATTCCATCATAACAGAGCTACCAGCATCATGCAGAGCCGATTTGGTTTTGCAATTTTTCTCTGGAAGTGCCTTCCAGAAATCCTCGGAGAAACGGCAGGAACGGCCCAGAAAAGGGGGGGGGTTGGGTTTTTGGGAGCTCCCAAATTCCTCAAAAGTGCTGGCTGAGATGGAGTTTGAAGTTTGAAAGCTGGGGGTGGGAGGTGGGGGGGAAGGAAGGTTTTTCCAGCTGGACTTTGATCACCTGCCATTAAAATGTCGTTGGGAAGGAAGTCCATGACCAGCAACGTGAGCTTTAGAAGACTCTGGATGTGGACAAATCCAGCTCCTCTGGAGGCTGTTTCTCCACAAAAGATCATCTAAGAATATTCATTACGACTCTTCCAGTTCCCAGGGGGGTTTTCTCATCAGTCAACACAATCTAAGCACCCAAATTTCAACCCTCGCTCCTCCATCACCTTTTCCATGAACAGCCAGCATGAGGTTTATACCTATGGATTTGCATCTATTTGTATTTATATCTATTTATATTTATATCTATTTATGTTTATTTATGTCTACTTATATCTCTATATCTCCATATCTGTCTCTATATCCACCCTTCACCCAAAATTCATAAAGGAGATAAGACAAAAAAAAAAATCAGCATTCGCACAAAGATGGACAAATATCCCCAAAGATTTTTGTAAAGAGATTCCAAAAATTTAAGGTATTTCTGTAAATTTAAAAGGAAACCCCTGAAATGAAAAGTATTTTTGTAAAGAGACACGCAAAATTAAAGGAATTTCTCTCAAGACATCCCAAAATTTAAGGTATTTTTGGAAAGAGACCCCAAAAGTTAAAGGTACTTTTTAAAACAGATCCCAAAATAAATGGTATTTCTCTAAGGGGACCGTAAAAATTAAAGGTGTTTTATAAAGAGACCCCAAAAATTAAAGATATTTTTGTAAAGAGCCCTCAAAAATTTTTGTAAAGAGAGCCCAAAAATTAAACGTACATTTTTAAAGAGACCTGCAAAATAAAGATAGTTTTGGAAAGAGATCCCCAAAATTAAAGGTACTTTTTTAAAGAGACCCCAAATTTAAAGGTATTTTTATAAAGAGGCCCCTGAAATTAAGGGTATTTCTGTAAGGAGACTCCCAAAATTAAAGGTATTTTCCTAAAAAGACCCCTGAAATTAAAAATATTTTTTGAAAGAGACCCCAAAAATTAAGGGTATTTCTGTAAGGAGACCCCCAAAATTAAAGGAATTTTTATAAAAAGACCATCAAAATTAAAGGCATTTTTGTGAAAATATCCCCAAAATCAAAACCATTTCTGTAAAGAGACCCCAAAAATTAAATGTATTTTTGTGAAGAAATCCCTGAAATTAAAGCTATTTTTGCAAAGAGACCCCCAAAATTAAAGGTATTTTTGTAAAGAGACCGCGAAAATGAAAGCTATTTCTATAAAGAGATCCCAAAAATCTCTCATCCCCCAGGAACCTGCCCAAAGATGGATCCAGCATCAGCACAGAGGAAACCACTGACATTGGGATCTCTGCCCAAGGGAGAGGATGGAAAGGGCACCAGAATCAGGGACCTGCTGCTGGGATTTGGCCACCGAACTCAGGGGGCACCTCCCCTTATCCAAGGAATTCCAAACGTGCTGTGATGTTGTTTATAAAAAAAACCAATCTCCCTTTAAAGACCCCTCTGGCCAAGCAGATTTTGCTGTGGTATTGTACCTGGCCCTCCAGGTGTCCGAAATCGTCCTCTGGGTTTATTTATCAATCCTATAAAGCTGACAGGATGTTCCAGGGAAAAGCAGCGGACCCAGCCCTGGACCCTGAGCTCCAAAAAAGCAGCAGCTCATTACCAGGTGGAGGATTTTTGCAGTCATCGTTTTACCTGGTTGTTAATGATGAATTAATTAACTGAGACTGCCCCTCAGCAGGCTGAATCCTTCGGGTTGGGAAGCTTCCAGGAGCCTCCCTGATGGAAGTGACACCATCACACCCATCTGAGCTGACAACAGGCTGAACCCAGGTCGTGTCCACCACGTTAGAGCTCCACGACCTGTTTCCACTCAAACAGGGAGTGGAAGGAGGACTTAAAGGAATTAAAGTATACCCAGCACAATGCTGGTGGAGCTTCTGCTGACCCTGGGGAGCTGCAAAGCAGCCTCGAGGTTCAACTTCCCGCGGACCTGCTCGGCGCGGTCCAGATCACCTGCGGCTTAAAGCACCGCTGAGCCCCGAATCCCGGAATCCCAGCACGTGCCAAGTTGGAAGGGCCCTGCGAGGATCATCCAGTCCAACTCCTGGCCCCGCACAGGCCCGTCTCCTCAAAAAAAAAATCAGGGCCTGAATTAACTTTCTAGCCACCACGCATCAGAGACTCTGCCTGAAGGTCGCTCAGCCTCGCCAGGGTGCTCGCCGCGCTCCCCCTTTTCCCCCCCTCTCCCCGCTCCAAAGCCTCTGGAATACAAATGACTGGCGCGGGAGAAATGGAAACCCGATCATTAAAATTAGATAAGTGAACAAACTCACAGCCGGGGCCGGCTCAGCCCAAAGCCAAGATCAATGTTGTGAGGAGGGAAAAGTGGCATTTAATCGATAGCCACGTGCAACCCATTATCCCGCCGCTCCCACACGCAGCCTAAACCCGGCCCAGCGCCCAGACCTTGCCCAGGACAGGCTTGGCTGCTACTGGGAATCCTTCAGCCCACACCATCTGCTAAGCCCTTGAAGCTGGGGTGACATTTGAGGTGACCGCTGAAGGGTGGAAGTGTTTAATTTAGGACGCTTCCCGCTACAATCCGAGCGACGGGGGAGCTCAGAGATAAGTTCCACTCCCCAGCATCCTTCTGGGAGATTTCCCCCCACACCCCCCCCCACTCCAGGTTTTTATTTTTTTTTGCTATCCAACAGGACAAAGGGGCCTTTATGGTGTTTTTAGCAAGTCTGTTTATTTAGTGCATATTGTGGCTGATCCGCTGTTGAAATATCATCCATTTCCCTCCCCTGAGAGACACTCGAAAGGAGCAGCAAGTAATCAACTTTAAACAAAAAGGCCATCTAAATATACAGAAAGAGGAGAACAATGGCAGCATTAATTATGAACCAGGCCTGGAGGGTTTCCAGGGGGAATTCATAGGCAGGGCA
>NW_020957202.1:0-2631 GCF_003031625.1 Empidonax traillii | reverse complement strand
GGCTGATCCGCTGTTGAAATATCATCCATTTCCCTCCCCTGAGAGACACTCGAAAGGAGCAGCAAGTAATCAACTTTAAACAAAAAGGCCATCTAAATATACAGAAAGAGGAGAACAATGGCAGCATTAATTATGAACCAGGCCTGGAGGGTTTCCAGGGGGAATTCATAGGCAGGGCATTTGTTCCTGTACAATTTATATCCCTCTCGGAAGAGCGGCGGCGGCTCGAGCGGAGCGTCAGGGCCTGGGGATGGAGAGGGAAAATGGGGATGGAGGGACGGGGGGGAAGAGAGAGAGGAGAGAAAAAGAGGCAAACTTCAGAATCCAGGTGGGCCAAAAGCAGCGGGAGAAGCAAAAGCCAGGTGGTTTTGGACTGGGAAAAGGGAATGGAGCGTCGGGTGCTGTGTGGTTCTTCCAAGGAATACATAGCAGGGATGAGTCCCACAAAAGGGGGATTGCCTAAAATATCCCAAGAGGAGCCCCCTGTGGGGAATATCACAGAATCCTGGAATGGTTTGGATTGAAAGGGACCTGAAAGATGATCCAGTGCCACCCCCTGCCATGGGCAGGGACACCTTCCACCAGCCCAGGTTGCTCCAACCTGGCCTTGGACACTTCCAGGGATTCCACAGCTTCTCTGCCCAACCTGTGCCACTGTTTTAACACCCTCATATCTACTCCAGGCAGGAAAAGGGAAATGAAAAGGCAATGAAAAGAACAGGGTGGCAAAAGATTGTCCCAAGTGGCTGGGGCACAGTGATGGACATCTCTCCTCCAAGGGATCTCTCCACATCCCTTCCAGCCCTGCTGGCCGTGTCTGGGCTGGTTCAACAGCCATTCCCGGGGCCTTAAATACAAGAGGAGCCCAAAAAGCGGCATTATGCAGCATCATCCTGTGTCCTGCCTCTCGGGAGCACCTCGGGAGAGCTGCTCATCCGGCACAAACCAGGCTCCAAGATGGAACCATCAAACCTGAGAAGGGGCCTCAAAAGATACCAAACCCTATGTTTAACTTCTGTAAAGAAATCTGTACACACAGCTGAAAAATCCTCTTTCCATACAAATCAAGGTCTCCACTTGTCACAGGGTAAAACATGACCGTGGAAGGAAATCCCAAGTGTTTGGCACTGACAGCAATCCCAAGGCAGGTAGAGATGGAATCATGGAATCATTAAGGTTGCAAAAGGTTCTTAAGATCAACAACTCCGACTGTTAACTCAGTATGGCCAAGGCCACCACTCACCAGTGTCCCCAAGTGCCACAACCACGTGGCTTTTAAATCCCTCCAGGGATGGGCATTCCACCGCTGCCCTGGGCTGCTTTTCCATGAATTCTCCCCTGATACCCAAACCTAACACAAAAGCAAGAAATACTTGCACTGTGTACAAAAGACACGGAGACTTTTGGGCCCACCTGCTGGGGAAGCTCTACAAGGTGGGCCTGAGCCTCGGGGCTGGGGGCAGGAGCTCTGCCTGGCCAGGAGACCACAGGACCATTCTGGGAAACCACCACGGACCGGAGCATCCCACTGGAGCACAGGGATCTCACCCCTCACCTGCTGCAGCAACCAGCCCGCCCAGAGCACTCCAAACAACACTGAAAATTCTTCTCTCGGGATTTCCTCCCAGCAGAACTTCACCCTGAACCCCAGCACAGGCAAGGATTCGAAATCCACGTCTTCACCTACTGATTTTTAAGGACAAACCACGGAAAATCCTGGATTCCCTGGCAGTTGACCAGCAGAGTCCTCAGCTGAAGTTTACAGGGCTTGGATCGAATCGCTTCAACTCCGCTTTGCTTATTACAGAATATTCATTGATACATAAAAAGCGGTGATTTTTCAGCTTAAAACTTTAACAACTTTATTTTATACAAATCTATCTTCCCCTTCTCAGCTCTGCAGATGGAAAACACTCATGTGATGCTTTCAAACCACATCGGGGTGTGATGCACCAGGGGGATGCAAAATAGCTGGTTTTTTTAAGGATTATTAAATTCTTCCCTTCAGGCCATAAATTTCCAGCTCCTTCCCCCTCCTGGCTACAAACTGAGGTTGTTTGATGCTGCCCTTTGATTTCAGGGAATCACGGAATCCTTGAACAGTTTGGGATGGAAGGGGCCCTAAAGTTCATCCAGTCCCACTGCCCTGCAAAGGGCAGGGACACCTTCCACCAGCCCAGGTTGCTCCAAGCCTTGTCCAGCCTGGCCTTGAACACTTCCATGGATTTGGGAGTAGATGGAACAAAGCACAATCCTGCACCCCACCAGCTGCCAGTGCTGCCAAGTGAAATCCCCCAAGGTGACACCCCTGAGGTGACACCCCTGAGGTGCCACTCCAAGTCTTGCTGGTGCTGGAGCATTGAGGTCAGGATGGATTTTGCTCCAGCATTCCCACAAAAACCCCCAACCTGCAGCTGAGAGCAGCCAGGGACCTGCATTTCAGGCTTGATGGCAGGTCCCTCCTGGAAACAACACCACTGGGAATATCAAGGTTGGCTCCATATCCTGACCAGCAACACGAGCTGGGCCAGCACAACCAGACCTTGGAGGGTCTCACCTGCCTGTGCTCAGTTTGACTCTTATTTTCACTTCTGTAAATGCCCCTTTTTCCCTTCTTTTTTTTTTTTTTTT
>NW_020957201.1:19252-43089 GCF_003031625.1 Empidonax traillii | reverse complement strand
AGAAACCTAAACATAGGTATCTACCACTGGTAAAGTTATATTCTGCTGAATATAATCATTCACACACTAAAAATGTTTATCATTCTAACTGCATTTGGAAAGAATCTCCAATAGTGATAAGATGACTATGCCAAGCTTTAGCTCAGATTCAGTGCTGGATTTATACCTCCTTAGAATAAAAGATTTAAAATGGACATGCCAACAAAACCTTAAACTACGCTATTGGTGTGCAAGTCTATTGCTATATTAAGACTTCATTTGATTTGCTTGAGAGCTGTAATAAGATTAAGGCATAATCATAAATTCCCCTGTGAGAAAAGATAAACTACTTCTCAGTGATTTCTCAGAAACCAGACCAATTTTTGGATATTAAACAGTCATTTACAGTAGGAGCAGGTATATTATTGTTCCAATAACACAATGTCAATGACACTCTGATTTTCAGAGACACTGAAGTGTCTCTTGAGAAGCCTGATTAAACTCCTCACCCAAACAATAGGGAGTAACAAGGATTAACCTGTTGCTTGAGGGTTTTCTTATGGATTTTTTTTTTATTCTGTATTGATTTATATAAACCCTTCCAACAAGCTTATTGGCCTCTGTTAAGTGGGTCCCAAAGCTACATGGATTGAATGAAGACTTTCTTTTTTTTTTTTTTTTTTTTTGGCTGGTGTAACATTTAGAGCAAGGTAATAGTGCTTCAGAAGTCTTTTGTGGCACCTTTCAGTAAATTAAGTCAATCCTTACTAACGCGTTAACTGTGTAGGCAGAGCATCTTTATAATTAGATCTGATGAAAGGTATATAGCTTGGCAGTGTTGCTGTCATTCCAATTAACCCTCTTCAAATTGTTAGGATGATTTTAGTTATTGCTATTAAGATTCCAGTAGTGATATTGAGTGTAAACGTGATAAAAACGCATTACATGTCAACCCATGAACCAAACATCTTAAAATCTGAATAGTCAGAAAGACAGACAACAGTACAGAAGAATTTCTACCCCAGCTTGAGAAGAAAAGTCACAGTAATTATCAGAGGAAGCATTTGGTACAACTTCAGCTTTGATATTATTACGGTAATTTTCATCAAAAATAACTTGTCAATGATCCTAAAGGAAGCTTAAGTAAAACACTGCAGTTAATCCCAAATTTCTCATCTCTCTGGGCAACACTCTGTAATGACAAGAACACCCTCCTCTGTCCTGTCAGATAACACCATATTTCCATCAGAGAATCAACTCTCTAGCTGATTTGTATGGGATACACATTATGGTATCCTATTATAATTTTAGTGGAACGAAATCATGGATAATTTCATTACTCTAATTAAAAAATCTACCTGCAGAAAGGCGGCCCTGAAAAGACAAGATCACTTGGCTACTGCAACCTTTATATATTCAGAGGATAATACATACAATAACTTCATGGAAAAGCATTGGAGATCTGACTTTTAAACATCAAACATGATGTTAAGTCATCTCCAAAGCAGTCAACATCCAAAATAAACAGAAAGCACTTCCAAAACTCATTTCAAAGTGAAACTAATCAGATGTCTCAAACTTTAAAAAAAAAAAAAAAGTCTTGATGCAATCAAAAAATCAAAATAGCTACTGAAACTAGTAGTGGGTGATTCTTCTGCTAATGGAGAAGAAACACTGTTATAAAGTTGAACTTCAGTGCAAATAACGCTCGTAGTTCTTAAGCATGATTCATTTCTCAAGTCAGATATGAGTGCCCTTTAAAAATCTATGATATGATGAGATCCACACAGGGAATTCAGGGAATTCTGCAACCTCTGTGAGCCACATGTGCCAGTGCCTGACACCCCACACAGTACATTTTATCCTTAGGTTTAAACGGAATTTTTGGCAATTCAGCCTGTGCATGTTGCCTCCTTCCCATCCACTGGATACCACTAAAAAAGACTCTGTCTTCTTTAGTCCCTGTGACCAGATATCAATGCACATTGGTAAGATTCCCCTTGAGCCTTCTCCTCTCCAATCTGAACAGTCTTAGCTTCCACATATACGACAGGTGCTCCAATCCCTTCATCTTCATGGCCCTTCAGTCAACTGAACTTGGTATTGCTCTTTCTTGAACTTCATGAGGTTCCCATTGGACCATTCCTTTAGCCTGTTGTGGTTCCTCTGGATGGCAACACAACCAACTGTCAAATCACAGTGGTACCTGATGTATACCACTGTTAGATAACAACTTATAAACTTGTTCAGGGCGCCGGTTGTCCCATCAAGCAGGTCATCAGTGAAAATATTAAAACAGTATGACCCATAATCAACCCTGGGATACGGTATTATTGACTGGTGCCTGGATGGTCATAACAGATGTGTTGGGGCATTCTTAACCCTATCTCTTCCCTCTTGAACAATATTTCTACATTCTTTCTCTGCACAATTACCTGAAGCAAGTTCAATCTGTGTGTTTCCTCTTTAGCCTGAGTTTAGTCAGGAGATACTTGTTCATCTCTTGCAGGCCTTCTGCCATTCTTCTGCACATGAGGTTGAGCAAAATTTTAGCTTAGTAGAGGCTATCCTTGAAAACATACAAGATCTTCTGAACTCTTTTTTCCTTCAGGGTTGTTTCCTGTGGCATTCTTCTAAGCAGACTAAAGTCTTCCCTCCTGAAGTCAAAGTTTGTGATCCTGCTTTTTGCCTGGATACCTCATCTCTGGATCCTGAACTCTACTCCTGAAGTTATAGTCTCTGCAGCCAAGACTGTCCTCTGGCTTCACATCCCTGGCCAGTTCTTTTTTATGTTGTAAGAATAAGGTCCATCACAGCATCTCCTATCATCAGCTCCTTGGTCACCTGCGTCAGGAATTTATCAGCAATGCACTCCAGAAATATCCTGAGTTCCTCATGCCCTCTGTGCTGCTCTTTCATGAGGTAACACTTGCCTTTTTCTCCATGGGGAGGATGTGATTTGACTCTTTTTCCTCACAACTTCTTTGGAGCTTGAAGGAAGTTAATTATCCTAGAGGTGTTTTTCACATCTTTAAAACTTTGTTTTAATTACCCAAAGGGTTCACATTCTTAGAGGGAATTAAGAGGGTGACAGAAGTCTAATCTTCTTTTCCTTAAGAGACCAGATGGAAAATATCCTCAAACACGGTCATATGACCACCACAAAATATTGTCACGTGCATAGGGGGGGTTTATCAGTCAGAATAGGGTTTTTATTTTTGCTTCCATAACTATCAAAAGGGGTCATTTTGCCATTAGACAGGTCATCAGAGCTGCTTCAGATACTGGTCTGCAAAGTCAGACCCAAAAAAGCAGGCAGGCATTAGCTGCCTTCAGCAATTCCTTCAATCAGGAATAAGGCCAAAACTCACTGAAGCATCATCAGTGCATTCTCGTGAGGTTAAAGATATGCAATATCTATCTGTCCTTTAGCTCCTGCTAACATCTATCAGCAAATGGTTGTCCAGTTGATTACTGTTGATAGCAGCATCTTAAAATCATGCCTTTCAGGAACTGTGATCTTGTTTTAAAACAGCAAAAAACAAGTGTTCTGTGCCAAAGAGTGAATCCATAGCAAAGGCTGAGTAAGCAAAACACATGGTACTGACAAGAATTGTATTCTGCCTTTGACGTTTTCTTCTGTAATGTTTGCATGAAACAAAAGATGCTTGCATAGATTAGAATTCCAGACAATTCTTTTTTTTTTTTTTTTTTTTTTTTTTTTTTTTCATTTGAGTCAGTGGGACACACAAGAACATTTGAGTATCTTCCCAAATTTGGAACAATATTTCCAGTATTTCCCAACGTTTCCCTCATATCTACTCGTAAGGTCCCTGTCAAATGGAATATGAGAGGTGGTGTCTGAAACACAAATATTGAAAACATGCCAGAAGCATAACAAGTAGCTGGAGAATCGTAAAATTTCAAAGGGTCAAATTAGTAATTGTGAACAGTAGTGTACTACATTAACATTTACAAAGGATTTTGCCCCACAGATATCTGAGATCTAATATCTCATCATCTTATTTTAAATAACACTGCAGCTTTTCACAGTGTAATAAACATGGGAAGCACACAGTGTTTCTTCAGATTCCCACACCTAAGCTACATTTAAAGATGACTAGAATTGCAATTACACAGAAAAGTATGATATAAAAATCAGACAAAAGGATATATCAGTTCATTTGGATGTAATGCAATAGTACAAGAAGAATTTGCCTAGTGAAACACAACCAAAATATGTCTTTATGTTTGCAACCTGAAATCTTCTTTAAGCTTTTTCATCTCTTATTTCACTTCTACTTTTCCTGAAAATTTTGATCTTCCTTCTGACAGGCAAAGGATACGTTTTTAAACTTCTTTTTAATTGCCTACAAAAAGCAGCTTTGGCTTTGATAGATGTGGACTCCCTGCTGTTTGCCTTACGCTGAGAGACATATTGGAAATAAATCCAGGTTCTGCAATACAAAGCACATTCTTTTTATGCAAACTGCTAGAAAATGTTTTCTGTAGATCTATCATAATTCTGATTCAAAGCCATTGTTTCTCTACAAGTCTTACTTAGAGAATATTATTTATACAGTAGTCTTTTAACTACAGTTCAGTTCATTTATCTAAAGAAAAAATATTGTAAATAGCTCCTATATCTAACTACATGAAGCAAACCATTCTGATTAAAAATGCATTCTAATAAAATGTTTATCAGGATCTCTTCAGAGTTTTCAAGCAGGCTTTCAAAGCACTGGTGTGTGAGACTTGATTAAATGCCTCTTATGTGCTACATATCCGTAGTATTAAGGTCAATCAAATTCTCCTCAGCAAAAGCTGGCAACTCAGATGAAATTCAGTGGGATTTAAGCAACAGCTATTTGGGCATTGAAAGCTTACCAAATTCTGCAGGCTTTTTCCCTCACTACGGGGATGTATAAATAGCAAGACACAGTAAACAACCTGAACTAAAATCACCAAGCTTAACAGGCTTGAAACAGAAGGAGATGAATATGCAGCACCTATTGCTAATCAACAGTAGTTAGGCTGAGATAACCAGTTAAAACCAAATACATGTTAGCACCCAGTCGATGCAATGCAAACCACTGAAGAAATATTAATTCATGCTAAAAAAAAAAAAAATCACTCTGATCCATTAACACTGCAATGTTTCTAGCCTAATAAGCCTTGTCTCTGAGCAATTTTAGTTAGTTTTCACAGCCCCATGCATTAGCACCTTGTTTCTGCTCCAGATTGGATACCCAATGTCTTCTACTGCTCAAACCCACCAGCCCTGTTGGTGTCAGCTGTCAGACCAGTTTCACTGCTCTCTCTGTTCACCAGACACATCCAAACTTAGTGTTTCTCCTGCAAGGAAAGATTAGAAACACCAGCCTGATCCCTTTAAACGGTAGAGATCAGACCCAGGTCAATAATGGGATTTTTACGTGATGAATACCCCTTTCAGCTTCAAAGGGAATGTCTGCAGAGGGATTGCCCGAGTTTGTCACGATTGTTTCCAGTAATATAAAGCAGAGTAATAGCAGAAGCGAATCAAGAATCCACACTGACATCTTGTGGACACGGAGCCAGCACACAATTTCTAAGCACTTTCAGCACACCCTGTTGGTTTGTTGTTTAATCTAATAGCTAAATTTGAATACCACAGAGAAAGGGAGATGATTTTCTGAGACTTGTTAAACCAGTCACTTTATGGAATGTACCAAGACTGTGCAGAATAGTGTTTCACACAGCAAATACAAGAATCTGGATGTTCATAAAAAGATGTTTGAAAATTCATTTAATATTTTTATTCCCAAGGCTCAAATTTTAAAATTAAACATACTGAAAAGAAAGAAAAAGGCATAAAAACCCCCCAAACAGAACAAAATCCAATAATTTACATGACTGTTTTAGAATACAGGCAGTGATTTAGCCAGGAACTTGAATCAAAAAAGGAAACCTGCTGAAGTTAACATGTACTAATCTGCAAAGTCGTCTGTTACACAAGCATTTTCAAAGTAGCAGACAAACACTGCTGGTCTGAAACAGGTCTGCTGTTAAATTGTTCTTGTGTTCTGCCAAGTTTTCTAGAAAAGCCCCCAACATCTCTGAAACATCTTGCGAAAAGTTAAAAAATCTTACCAGTAGAAAGCAGAATTACAGATTTTATTTAAATAAATATTCACAGGAATGGTTCCACAGACAGCAGAGGAAAATGTCTTACTTCCTGCCTTTGGAAGCAACCAAATTAAGGGAAATGTTTTAATCTCAACCTTAGGGAAAAGCAATGGTAATTCTCCTGTTTTTTTCCAGGACTTCCCAGTTTATCTCATTTTAGTCAAGGTGTGCAAAATACAGAGATTAAAAGGAATCTTAAGCACTATGTTTTGCACAGCATGCCCTGGGAGATTTGCCTCAGGGAATTATTGACACAGATGCCAGAATGAAGCTGCTAGCAGGAGGAAAACACACACTGACATAGAATGTGCCTCTGAGACAATTTTTAATTGATGATCCTCAATACTGGGTCCAAGAAGCCCCCTATGAAGCTCAGCTTCATAAGAATTGGTTCAATTGACAACTTTAGGTGCAAAAACCATCCCGAAGTAATAATTTTGTGAAAGGAGCACATTCCAATTTTGCGAAGGAGCACATTCCAACAAATTTTCACCAAAGGCTTCACTCCAAATGTAAGCCTTTGATTAACTTCCAGCAACACAGTTTGGAAACAGTGTGGTTCCCGGAATATTCATATGGATCCCAAAAGATTGTTTTTTATGAGGACATCTGTATCAAATATAGGACTTATTTTTTCCTTTTAAAGATATTTACTCTTTATCTTGACATTACCTATGGGATCCAAGGCACGCTGTCTGTTTGCACCATATTTAGACTACATTAATCCTGCCTTTTTCAGTTTCCTGAAGGATTCAGAAAGGCTCCTGCCTTACAATCTCCCTTCACTGTGTAATTTCCAGAGTTTTAAGGAGTGGGAAGAGACTTTTCTGTGGAGATCATACACAGACAAGGGAAGGATTACAGATGGTGGATCTGTCAGTTGATAGATCAGGCTCACTATCTCAGGGTTGACCACGTTTGATATCTAGAAACTCTAATTTCCTCACTCTTTTATTGAAATTTGACCTCTCTTTTTCTGTTCTTCCAGCCCATTTTAAGTGTGGTTATTTTTTCTCCTTGCTTGATTTCAAACATTCTGTAGCCACGTTATGTCAGGACACTGAAACAGGACGTTCTGTGGGTGCTTCTTGATGAAAGCTCTACGGCACAGTTACCAGTGGCTGACCAGAGTTGGACTGCAGGTTCCTGTCAGTTCCTTGTGCACCTATCTCAGCTCTTTTCTTAGTCAGCACCAGTTCATTTGGCATTTGTACATGTGGCTTCTGCTGGGGGAAAAAAAAAAAAAAAACAAACAAACAAAAAAAAAAAAAAAACCAATAAATACTTTGGGATTTCAAGCTGTCAGAAGTGAAGAATGAGAAAGGATTTAGCCTTGGATTATTGAATAACTCATGGGGGAAATAAAATTTTGTTGTATTAAACATGGCAAACATTCATTCCACTGGGGAAAAATAATGTAACACTTGTCTTCCACATTCAGCAATTACAGCTGACAGGGATCTTCATTCTGTGTCATATGAAAGGACAGATTTAGCTTGTGTGTATAACAAACCACAAATCAGTAATGAAGGTCTTAGTTTATAAATGGATGAAATCACATTTTCTATTTATAGTTATATAAAGAAAAATAAGGGAAGTAAGTTCTGCTCACGGTGATGCTTCTCTACACTTAAAAATGCAATGAAACATACTTGACTTCAGCTTATCTCAGTTTTCAGTAACAGCCTGTCCTGCAAATAATTAACCTTTGGTCTTACTCTGGCCAATATTGTTAAAGGATTCCATGATTTTACAACTTAATATTCAGATTAAAATATAGATTAATACCCCTGCAGCTTTTTTTTTTTTTTTGCCTCAAAAACACTTAATAAGAGGTGTTGTGTTTCACATTGTTCCTTTTTGCATCTGCCTTCTCTATTTATATTTCCAAACAAGACATTGTCTAAGTGATCCTCTGAAAACTTACCCAGGCTCTAAACCTAAAGGAACCATTCCCATTTGATCCAACGGGATTCCTGCAGTGTTTAAAGCTGGGCACATGCCGAGAAATTAATAGACAAGAAGGTGAATTGAAATGATGCAAACTGAAAAGGGCCATGCTGAAATGTTCAGTTGGACCAAAGCATTGTTTCTAAAAGCTTACAACTAAGAAAGGGTAAGACAGCATAAGGAAGCTCCTCAGTATAATATCCTACCTTTTATCTACTGAAGTTCGTTTATAACATTTTCAACATCTGTTTCAACAGTGTAAACATTCTGATTGGTTTACTTTTTAATTTCGAAGATAATAGAAATTAATTTCAATTTGAATACTATTAAAAATGGTATGAATAATACAAATAATCTGGTTTCACTCCAGTTTTTAAGGAATCCATTTCTGAAAGATAAAAAAAATCTATGGCACCGCTATTAGCTTTTTATGCTTCTTTCTCTCTTAGTTCACTAAAGATAAACACAAATGGATATACGAGTTATATCAGAAATTTCATGTCTCTCTGAATTGTCTTGTCTTGTCTTCCAGTTTTTTCTATTTATTTTATAGTTATACATTTTACCCATATTAAGGAGCCAATCTCCCACAGAATTTATATGCAAACACTAAAGCTTGAAATTGTGATGTTTCACATCTGATGGCAAACATAAACAGTACCTTTTCCAAATACTGTATACCCTGAACACAGAGTACAATATCATATTTTTATGCATATACCATGCCATCTATATGTGATGAAATTCTGCCTCATTCAACCATGAGAACTGCATGATAGTGGTGGTACTAAAAGAACACCATTTTTCAGATTTCAGAACAGACCACTGACTATCTGCCTCAGCCTTTCCCTAAACTTTATTAGCCCTTTATTCAAATCCCTTCCTTCTGATTTTCTAAAGGTTGGATGAGGTTACAGGCTATTAGAGAACTTTTTTTTTTATATAAAGCCCCTATTTTAAGGAAGTACAGATCATCAGAGACAGAAGATTGTATATATGAAGATCATGTAAGAAGCATCAAGAAAGCTGGCAAAGTGGTAGGTTTCCTCTGGCATTTCCAGTGCTTCTGCGTTATTCTTTGGACATGAAGGATTTCCATTTGAAAGGCTATCTCTAAGTGCCCAGACCAGAAAAATAATAAAAAATAATAATAAAAAAAAGAGACCAGCAGCACTGAACTGTTTGCTTTTCCCTGTTTAAACATCATTTGGGGGCTAACTAATCTAAGGAGCTTGAGTTTTGGAGAGCTTCCCTGGTTGCTTTGAAGGCATCCTATAGACGTACGATTACAAAAGTACTGTTTCAAGAAATATCAGAAGCTTCAAAAATAACATTATTCCAAATATATCTCACAGGTTGTTATGCAAATTACAATAAAGTTATAAAGTTCTTTTCAAATAACTTCGGAAAGCTTGCAGATTTATGCAGAAATGTCTGGTTCCAGCATTACATTTTCAGAAAAAGTGAAATGCAAATCTGTGATGTTAACTAACCTAACACTAAATGAGATTTATACCATATAATTTATACCATATGTATTTATATGCATAAACCTAAAGCATGGCAAATAGTAAAAAATCTCCAGATACCCAAGCAAACATAAGTGAATATATGAATATTGCTCATCTTGAAAACATAGATGCCATAGATACCCGAAACAAACATGTAAGAAAGCACTCACAAATTAAATGGTAAAAAAATATGTATATATCTGAGGTGTTATTCTAAAACCTTTGAAAACGTTCAGATTGATTTGAATATTGAAGATATGATCTGTGAGAAGTAGTGAAGAAAAATCACGGCATTTGTTCGGAAAAGTTTTCTAAAACAGTCAGGAAAAAAAGATTTGTACCTTTTTATTATTATTATTTTTATTTAATTTAATTTGATAGAACTGAAATTGAAACCACAGCATGATGCAAGTCAGTATCTCCTTTAAGTATCTTAAAAGAGTATGTCTTAGAATAATTGTGTTGAGTTTTTACAGCTTATAAAAGGTTCCAAGGAACAGCAGATGCTCATCAGACCATGAAATAACATGTCAGCTTCTCTTAGCAAAATCTGTTTCTTAAATCTTTCTCTACATCATTATGCAAAATTTCACTCCAGTGACTTAAGCTAGCGAGAAGCCCTGATAGAGATCTTAATAAAAGTAATGAGCTTTTCTTTCCGTCTAACTCTAGTGTTTTTAATTTGTGACATATGCTTAGCTAAACTAAACTTCCTCGGGAGTGAAATAGGTATTTGCTATTGAAATATCACTCTCCCATGAAAAAAATATTAAATTTTATATGAAAACATAAGTACTGTGACTTTTATTCTGTTGCCCACATTTTAATTACATTCATAGCTTATTATTGCTGATCTCCACACTTCAAGTTAATCAGATGTTTAACAGTTGTGGAAGGAGAACCTACAGGGCGTGTCCAAACACGTGATCAGCAGAACACTTGGGACAAATGTTAATTTGAAACACCTTTTCCGCCTGTGAAATTATCCTGCGATTCATGTGGGCTGGTGTCACTTGATTATTTCTAAAGGTATCTGTGCTAAGTAACTTTAATGCCAATTTGTTAACGCAGAGGTCTTGGGCAGTGGAGAGTAAAAGTGTTTTAACTGGGATTTTTTCATTCTTATGTCTTTCTGAGGCAAAGAGGTGCTTAGTAATCTTATCAACTTCCTTGCTGAATCAGAACACAGGGGGTTCAGAGGTGTGGGTTCAGAGGTGTGGATTCATCTCCAAATCACCATTCTACTGCTGGGTGAGTTTTGTATGTCATGCAGACAAAGAGATGAAGTCTTCTGGCTTGGCTTCCATTGGATTGGCACTGCACCTCTTTTTCGTCACGACCCTGCCTTCTCTCTCTCTCTCTCTCCCCATAGATGCTCTCCACTGCAATTCTGGAAATCTGCTTGAAACCCTCTATCAAGCCTGACTTTCTCCCAGCTGATACCCTTTGTAAGGTCAGAAATTAAGCTTTTCTAACACTAGTGTAGTTTGCAGTAAGAATATCAGCCTTTCTGGTATCTGAAAACAGGCCTTCTTATGCTGGATGCATTACTTTTATTCTTTCACCTCAGTAATTTACCATGGAAACGGAAACACACCTAGGAAAATGAACTGGGCTCTAGATCCACATAAAATCCCAAAACAAGGTTCTTCCAGGCATCAGGATCTTCACAGCAGCAACATGATTCAAAACACCTTCAGCCATCAGTCACGTAACAGTCAGTAGGTCCCTCTCCCTGCCCACCCTCACAAAGACAAGAAGGTATTAAGCATTTGTTTCAGAGGGTAGCTTAGTAATACAGGAGGTCCTTTCAGACCCTCTATACCAGAGGCTTCCAACACCAGTCTTGAATTCATTCACAGCCCCCTGAAAGAAGATAAAAAAATTCCAACAGGAAGCAGAAATCTCTTTAACTGCTTTCAAATTTCATAAGTAACCCATCCATTCTTTTTGAAGCAGTCACACAAGCAGTTATTTTTATGTTTGTTACTTTGGAAGCATGAGTTGCAATATGCATGTGACATTAGCAACCTCAGGGAACCACACAAAATAATATCGATATGCTCTCTTTGCTTAAATCAAAACATTTAAAGTTCTTTCACCAGTGTGTAGGTAACCTAGACACCAGGATCGAAGAGATGGCTTCTAATCTCAGGGTCAGGCACCTAATTTGCTCTCACGTGCAGCTTTTATTATATTTTGCCCTTCAGCCTCAGTTTTATCTTTTTCCCCTGACAAGAGGCAATTTTGCTTATACTCATTTCAGGAGATGGGGGAGTAGTGGAGGGAACAACTGGGAGGAGAGCTGGCAAAAGGAAAGCTTATGAAGGTTATTTAACAGATGTCCTGTCATTTAGAAATGAAACTAGCAGTGGCAAATGTGGATGTTCAAGTCCTTGAGAGAGTTTTTAGAGGAAATGGTTTCATAGTCAAAACTGTTTTTGTAAAATGTTAATTTTTGTGCCTGTTAAAAACCTCATAAGTTCAAACATATTCCTTCAATAATTACTTTAAAATCTTGATTTCTTTAGTTAAAAAAAAAAAATCACATCCTGACATTACACTTGATTTAATTTTGATCTTTGAAATTGCACCTAAAACTACAGTAATAATCATGTAAGAATTTTTAAATCATTGGTAAAATGCCTGAGAAAGACAACAGATTTTTTTTTTCCCTAGGAACCACCTAAATAGAGCCATATATCAGTGAAATTCTGAAATCAAAGTGATTGTACGGGAAAATAAAATCCCTATATAAATAAACACGAAACCAAGAAAATTACTTTCACAGCATCACTGCAAAAAAAAAAAAAAAAAATTGCCTGGGCCATTTTATCATAATTTCCAAGACATCTCTATCTTCCAAACTAGGATTAAGGCTGATAACCCGTAGATAGGTTTTTGTCCTAGGTTTAGTTGTTCTAAAAATCCAGCTTTGAAATTTTTACAAGGGGGGCAGGGAGGATGGTTTTGGCTAAAGTGATTCACACACACAAATAGAACTGGCCAGCAGCCTTACATTCCAAGCTAATTGGCCTCAGAAGACTTGGGGCTCTGCTCCTCCAGCGGTCCAACCGCTGGTTTTGGTGGTAGCCTTGGGTACAGGATTGTTGTTCAGGATTTTTTGGTGTTCTTTTGTTGTTGTTGTTCTGCCTATACACCTATATCCTTTAATGAAGGGCTGTTATCTTTTCTTTCTCCATATTTCCTCAGTAGGAGACTCTTAATTTTGGACTTAAAATTGCTTAGAGAGAGGGGAGCTTGGCCTTCCTCATAGCTCATCCTCCTTAGCAAAAAATTCAGTCTCATTAAGCTGAGATGAAAATGAAGAGGTTTAAAATCACTACTGAAAAATTATAACTTCTCTGAAAGCCTGGGAAACCGGAATTTATTTGAAAAAGAGTCATTGATCATGGTAATGCTCCCTCATGGCCAGAGCGCGGCAGTGGATGCCAAGATGATCTCATTTTCAGTTATTTGCAATTAGTAAAACCCAAGCAATTTCAGACCCTTGCACATGGCAGAAGCAGGCACAGAGTCAGAATCTACTCTGTGATTTTCATCATTGCATACACTTCATTTCATAGATCATAGGTCTTAACATAAAATTGGATGTACCCAGACCCCTAAACCACAAAGCTATAGATCACAATAGAGAGAGTGCATGCCATAATCAATGCTGTTCAGAGGAATTCTGCAGACCTACAATTTTTTTTTTTCCACAATCTCTGTACTCCTTTCATTACCCCTGTGACATTTTCCTCTCTTTGGTCTTGTGACTAGTCCCAGAGCTACTGCTTTCCTGGAGCCACAGGATCCCAATATGACTTTAATCACTGCAGTTTCACTTTTGACGGGTCTATGTTCTTAGATTTTATCAAATATTCAGGCAAATCTAAGGGATCTCAGATGCTTTATCTTTGAATTTATATATGATTTGCCGTTCAGAAGCCCTTGGTCTTATGTCATTACCCTTCACTTACCCATTACCCTTCACTTACTCATTGCCATGAAGCACTTAATGTTTTACCTCTTCTTCATAGGATGTATTTTATCTGTGATCAAGGATACTAAAATTTAACTGGTTTTACTTTACATTTCAGCAGAACAGGACTGTAAGCATGACCACCTAAAAGGTCCAACTAAAAAGGCTTCAAAATGCTGACTGAGAAGTGGCAATTATCAGATATTATCACTGTAAAATAATCACTAATGTTCACCTGGCCATGCCTTTATTAGCATTGGTGAAATATGCACATTAGTTTATGCCACTCTTGTAATTTAATGTAAACAGACCTGGACAACTAGAGCAACGGAGCACAGAACCTCACCTTTGTTTATTGCTTGGAAAAAAAAAAAAAAAAAAAAAAAAAAAAAAAAAAAAAAAAATGAAATCACATGCAATGGAAAGTACTCTTTGCAAAATAAGGAGCAGCATTGTCTAGTGATACGCATTTACGATCTCTGGGGCCCCAGGTTGCTCAAGGCTGGTGTTCCCAGTAAAGACTGAGTCAAAGAAGATATTCAACAGTCTTTTCCAATGTCTTTATAAGTTGGATCTGAAGAAGGCTGTGTCTGCTCCGTACTAGGCACACTGCAAACAACTGTAATATCTTTAGGAAGGTGATGTTGCACTTGCAAACAAACGAACTAAGCGCTGTAAGAAAACCAAAAGAAGAAAGGTGGCTGATGCCCTGTGGTTCAGCTGTTGCATGAAGTTTACCACCAGATGTCAGTCTTACACCAGAGAGGTAGTTACAAGAAGCTTTTTTTTTTTTTTTTTTCCCGAACTGGTTGATCTGAATGAAAGATAAACCAAATTTTGAATAAAAAATAGCAAAGTATTCCAAATTATTCAAAGATAACTTCGAACGTGGGGGGTTTTTTTGTTGTTTTTTTTCCTCTTTTTCTCTACTGCTATTGCTCTGAAGCAAAATCTTTATCTAAAATACATTGCTTCTTTTAATGTGAATAATAAAGAATTTATGGTTTAAGGCCAAGACAATATCTTAATCAATGGAAAACTCAGAGAGATTCCCAGTACTCACAAAAAAAGTGGAACAGGATTGCAGATCTTCCTAGGCTTCACAAGGTAATGCTGAAAAGTTTCTTAGAGTGAGTAGTTCCTGTTGATGCAAATCAAAATGTAAACAGATGTTCGATGTGTCTTTCAAAAGGTTCAGTTTATATGCAATAATTTTTATTTGATTTGAAACAAATAACTTCTTACTGTCTCCACACAAAGAAAATGTCACAATATATTCCCTTTCAGTGTTGCAGAGGAGAGATTAAAAGGGTCTAGGCAGTTGTTAACTAATGCTAAGTCTGAAACAACTGAAGATAAAGAGCCCAAAGTCTCTAATTTACATAACTGATTAAACTACTAAAAATTAGGACGCCAGATAAAACAAGCGCTATTCCACATCAGACTACGCCATTTAGTCTGAGTCAGTTCAGGGAAGAAAGACACCTTGACAGAATACTTCTCCTCTAAAATGAAAGACTGAAGAGATCCATCACTTTGTGCACAGAGACATAGGCATTATAGAATCCCAGAGTCCTACAACTATTTGCTTTGGAAGGGACCTTAAAAAATTCCTCTAGTTTGTTCATGAAAATATTAAATACCATTGGTCCCAGTGCAAGCTTTTGAGGGACCTCAGTCATTACTATCTTTCCACTTTGACACCAAACCATTGACTACAACTCTAAGGATATGGCCATTCAATTTTTAATTCTTAATTCTTAATTTATCTCATAGTCCATCCACCAAACTTGTATCTTCCCAGTATAATAAGAATGTTATGGGGCATCACATCAGAGGGCTTAGAGAAGTCAGGCAGGCAACACAGAAGCACTTCCCTTCTTCATGGATGTAATCCCTTTGTCATGCAAGGCCACTGAATTAATCAGGCATGATTTGTGTTTGGTGATGCCATGTTGTCTGTCTCTAATCATCTTCCTGTCATCCATATGTTTTGACACATATTTCACGACACTCTGTTCCATTATCCCTTCACTGGTGACTGAGGAATTCTTGATATCCAGCTTAGGTTTGACATTTGCCTTTTAGATATCTAAAAATATATAAAATTATTACTATCAAAGTATTCATTTAATGTCACAGGCTGCTCTGCAACCGAGTGCTGACTAAGCCACTGAACGCAACTTGCTCAGCTGTCTGGATCTGAGGACTAAAAGTGACTTTACACAGCAAGAGAGCTTTCCTGAATATGTCCACAGTGTTCCAAATGCATCTGTTTATACTTGGTGAAACCAAACCTCCCCAGTACATCGGATTTCTTTTTTTCTTCTGCAGAGCAGGGAGGAAATTCTGAAAGCTCAGAGGAAAGACAGGTGCTATCTGGAAGAGATTCCCTCTTACAGGTCAGAAATAGTGAGTGTGAGGGGTGGTGAGGAAACTCTTGTGCCTTCTGCATCTCCAGGCCCACCACTCTGCAGGTTCTCTGCTCACTTCAGATGAACCAGCTGTGGAAGAAACTCACTAAGAAGCAAACTACCAGCTGAGCACATACCTGAGCTACTTTATATAACTTTTATTAGACAGTAATATTCCAATGTAGAGAACACCTTTACTTGCATTTAAATAATTTAAGTCTATATTCAGACAACTAATAGTAAGCCTCTTTAAAAATTAATTATGCATATGAAGGTTTTTTCTAGACAGACCTTTGTATGCCAAAGGGATATCTTATTATAGCAGGCAAAGGCTTATAGGCCTGCTTCCCTGTCAGCTATGATAGCAGTACCAAGGTGTGACAAACAGCAGACAGCCCTGGCTCATGAACAGCGAAGCTCAAAGCTGCTTTCAGAAAGGCTGTCATGGTGTCTGCTGTTTAAGTGCTTCTTCCTTCTCTTCCAAATGCTTCTATTTAGCATTTGTGTGCAGCATGCACTTTCACAAGCACTGGGCCGGTCCCTCACACAACTATAATAAATGAAAAAAAAAAAGATTAAATGGATTTGTTCTGCGAGAAATACAGCATATCAGGGAGAAAAATATTCTGTTAGATCATTCAACTTGACAGCATAATTCAGGCCTGTACCGTCCCTTCTCTAAACATTATGTAATATAATATATTACATCTTTTTGGTATCATTTAAGAGTTCTAAGAAATATGTATGGTGGCCCTCATGTCCCCTTAACATCTGCATATCTGTTGCAGAGAAGGTAAAAGCTGGAGGTTCCTCTTTGCTACAGCAGCAACACCAACCCTTGCTCCAGCTTTGCTCATGGTTAGCAGGCTTGACTCAGTTCACATCTGCAAGAGTGAGTTCCTGCAGTGACTGGGGCACATAAAGCTCCTCAAGACTTCGTGAACTGAGCTGAGGGTGAGTCTGTTCCCTCGGTGTTCTGTGCCAGTAACTTCACGTAACCGTTCACTCCAGTGTTTAGAAGAAAAAAGTAATCTTGTGGTCTACTGACTCTTAAGGGGACAATGAGAAGGGTTTCGGGTTTTCTTTCTTTCTTGGTATTGAAAGCACAATTTCCATCTACTGAAGAATTGAATTGGAACAAAGGAATAGGAAGCAAAGAAAATATGAACTGAATAATTGCATATGTCTTTAGACTGCTCAAGAATTTTTGGTACTTGTTAACTTTCTTCCCAGCAGGACATCTTTTTATCATTTAGTAGGTTTTTGAGAGTTGTTTTTTGTATCCATTATGTCTAAATGTAAGCAAACTGCAGTACCCCCTTCTAGCATCTGTTTCTTCTTTTATGCAAAATGGCAAAAGTTATTGCTTCCATTCTATTGTTGATTGTGATTGTTGGATATATGATGGTGACAATTTAGTTCTGCAGCCAGTGGGAGTTTGGCCACCAACCATTCTTGAAATGTCCTTCAGCTGTGGTGGGTTCGAGGGCTCTCTGAACAGTACAGTGCTCAGCAAAACTAAGTGCAATTACTATGTTTAGATGTTTAGAGATTTCTTTAATCTTTAATGTGTGTGTGTGACCCAGAATGAATGGTTTTGGCCTGGACAAACACTAGCTTGTTCAGTGTGTCTGGAAATATTGTTAAACAGAGAAGCCATAAAACAGAGCAATAAGTAAATGTCTAGGCTACTGAAGGTTATTGCCAATTAGCATATTCCCCAACCTGAACAATGTCAAATTAATCTCCAGAATGTGGCCATGTTTACATTAATCAGAAACCTCTTCTTGGTACCTCACTGTAACATGACCAAATTTGCAAACATTTAGGCATATCACAAGAGGTAGCTAGTTATGTTGATCAAAGCCTAATGTTAGGTCTCCCTGCTCTAAATATCCTTGTTTTGTTCAGTGAACATTCCTTTAGACCAAATGACATAAAACTATTGTAGTGTATTTTTCAGATTATGATTTTTCAGCTGTAAGCTGTACTTTGTCATATGCAATATAAAGGTGTGATTTCAAAACACAAAGGAGCAGAGTGCAGTTGTCAGCCTACCAAACTGCGCTGCTGGTAACAATTAAAGTTGATACTAACGACATAATTATGCTGTATACAGTTAGCATCAAAAGAGACCATCAAAAAAGCAGAAACTGGCACTAGAACAGTAACTTCTGTTAATGAGGAAAGAGAAATGGATACCATTTGCTTTTTGTGTAATTTAACAAAATGCCACAGTAACTGTATCAAATTATTTTCAAATAAGTTTTCACTAACTGTGCTATGCCCACACACATGCTTGTATGGGCATTTTCCACTAGTCATCCTCATATTCTATTATTTAGTTAGAAATTTCTCTAAATCAAATCACTGAAATATTAACTTTCCATATTAAAAAAAAAAAAAAAAAAAAAAAAAAAAAAAAAAAAAAAAAAAAAAAAAAAAAAAAAAAAAAAAAAGACAACCCCTGAAAGACTGGGCACACACCTATTTCAGTTTTGAGGAAGAATAAACTAAGTCTCCCAGGGAGATAAATCGATCCAGAAAATATGTAGTTTAAAAATTAAATTGTGAAAGTACTCGCCTGGTTAGGAACACAGCACATTTTGTGCCAGGTTATTCATGCTGAATGAGATTTTCTCAAAATTCCCTAATGATTCAAGATCCACCATCACCTGTATAAATTTTATTACACATAAAAGTATTTTATTTTTGTTAATAAAGCAAAGAAATTTTAAATAACAGGGAGGAAATGTATTAAAATTCTGAAGGTGTTTCAGTGTGTGTTCACCTGTAATATCAAATTATTCATATGCAAATATGTAATCTCCATATTTAACTTATGAAAGTTGTTCTAAAGTGCTTTACAAAATAAGGATCACTTTAACTGAGTTGTGGTTGAGATACACCCCTGGATATCTAGTTTGTTTGTCAAGCATCCTTTGACTGCTCTAGACACAATCAAAATGAATTAATTGCTTCTTTTAAATAATTACCTTGCACATTTATTTATAAATTGCTTTATTTCTTCCCAAGGAATTAGGTAAAGTGATTGCTCTATTGATAGTAACAAACTGTCTCTCTCTGGCTTTCTTGACTGCGCATGGAATCTAAGTCAGAAGCATCCAACTTTGCAAGCAAAGCTCAGTGCTGTAATTTCCTCTGTCCTATTCTGCTCTTACACTCTGGTATGTCTCTAACTACAGTCTATATTTGACAAATAATACTACGTCTCTTCAAAAATTAATCTAGATACTAAAATGTATCCCACATTAACTGGAGTGCTCAGGCTTAATACATTCTTTTCTTATTGGAGAGAAGAATTGCTCTCTAATGGTATTGTCCAAATTTTCCTACTTTGTGAAAATGCAGGGCTATTGTATGCCAGGATTACTAGGTGATAGCAGCCAGGAAAATAATCATTCACATTTGCTGCCCTGGTGAAGCCAAGCTCTACCTTAATAGATGCCTGCTTAGCATTAATTTCAAAAAAAAATGAAGCAAATATTGGTATGTTTCATAGCAAGGAGAAATTCGGTAACTGAGGAATGATGTGCATGTCACTGTCAAACAGACATTGTCTTGGTGCACAAAGCTGCATGGTCTCCAACATCTGCACCTCCAAATATGAAAAAATACACGTGATTTTAAGCAGCAGGTTGGCTACATAAAGTTTCTTCCCAACAAGGTATGTAAGAATACACACTTCAGGTCCAGGATTATACTTGAGACTTCAGGGCTCTAACAACTAATTTTTGACTAATAATTCTTTTATTAAATGTTTATTAGTTTAACTAGAGTAAAAATAATTTCTTGACTTTGCTTGGAGGATGTGTCCACTTCTGCCCGTAGCAAAGCCTTTGACCACGGTGAATGATCTACACTCCTGGGTATCACAGACTGGAACCCCTTGAGTTCATCTCAGATGAAAGAAAATTATTAGTTTCAATGCACAGAGATTTCTGCAAGAGAGCTCTTCTGAGCTGCTCAGAGGAAAATAGGGTTCTAAAAACGTTTTTAAAGAATAGTAACTAATATGAAAATATGAGAGCCAGTCTTCAAAAAGAACATTTCCAACATTTTGAAGTGTCTCTTATAGCCTTTGCACAAATGTTTTCTGGAGCTTCAGAAATTATAGAAATTGTACTAATAATTTTTACATTCTTGATTTTTAATTTATTTTTTTTTAGTAGATATAATCAAGGCAGTTAAGATTTTGCATGGAGATCAGGGCTTTTCTGAGAGAAACTGTCTTCTCATCTAACTGTATGTCACTACTAGTATTTAGCTTTGTTACACTATATAGACCATAGAAATATTGCCAAATAATTTCTGCTTATACAGTTAACTATTCAGGTGAATTTCACCAGTGTTTTGTAAAAATCTTGCACAATACTGACAGATGAAAAATACTCTCTCTGTTCTATGCACTTACACTTTCAGTTGGAGAGAAAGTTGCAAGGGAATCTTCCTCGATATATATATTTTCGATTTTTTTTTGGTAGAAATATTAAATATATAATCCTTTAATTCTGTATATCAATCTGAAGTGTATAGCTGGACAATTCCTATGGTTTGCCAAGATTCAGGTTACTAAAAAAACCCTGTACACTTGTACAATGTCTTATTCTTCAAAGTTCAAACTGAAGTGCAATCCCAGCAGCAAAACACTGACCTTTCAGAGCGTACTTTGGAATGACTCAGTTAGTCCCTGATAAAATATTTCATTTTGAAAACCTAAAATATATGAGAGCTGCATAATTCCTAAAGCCCGTTGAAACATCATCTTTACTGCAAATGTTCCCCACGTCATACATTGCTGTGTTCATTTTGGTGTGCTGCTCCCTCAGTCACATTCACACCTCAGATACACTTCAGCTGCAGTTCTTGCTGCTCAGCCCTTTGCTCTTCCATTAAACAGAAAGGTTGTGCAAACAGTAGGTCAGGCACCTGCCACATCCAGTGACAACTTCTGGTCGTACAAAATTTGGAACACGGCACAAAAAGGACATGAAGGTGAGTTTTCAACAGTGCTTGTGAAGAACACATGCCATCAACTTCCAGTGAAATGTAACTCACAAGAACCTAATTTATGACTGTAAAAGAGAATTTAATTTCTGAAATCACATGAGCATCTTGAAGTATATTTATCCCACTTCCTTACTGTAAGTTATTTGAGTCACCCTGGGAAAATACACCACCATAACTCTTGGAAGAATAAGAACATAGTCATTCTTGAATCTCAGCAACTAAAATAAAAGTATAATGTACTTTATATCAGAAGAGAATATAAAAAATTAATTGCCTAAAAATCATAGGATAAACTGAGTAGACACAAATGACAAAATTCAAATAACATTCTCAGGAGTGCATTTCAAGTAAGAACTGAAAGTATTAGTCAGACTCAAGAAATATACTCAGTTCAAATTTATTACATGAAAATAAGATTGCTGGCATTTCCTAGTAAGGGCCATGCATTATAATCAACCATCTTGGGGCTTTGTTTCAATAGAGTACAGGTTTGTTAATCGAGTATTCATATGTGGCACACTTTCAAAAAGGCATTCCACCAACTAAAGGGCATTCATCTGTACAAAGATATTCTTGATACATGTGGAAACAAGAAGGATCTTTATAATGTGCAGTAGGACAGTAAATCTCATGAAGGAATGAAATATGTATGTTTTAACTGACATAAAGGAGGAAAATCATGAGGAAGAAACCTGGGGGAAAATCCCCAAAATATCAGCATAAGGATTCAGTCCAAACAATGACTTGGGAGAAGGAAGTTACTCTTACTTTTAACCTTCTGGGTACTGAAAGCAACTTTTGCATATCAGATACCCAAATGATGATATGAAAATCCTCTCTTTTACATTAAACTTGGAAATATGGAAGTCCACATAAACCCAAATTAGAAAAGAAATTAAACGAGTTAATATGTACACAGGTCATCAATTACAGGAACCAGAAAAAGAGCACTCTGCACAATCCAGAGTTTGCATCAAAAGGATAAGATTAAAAAAAAAAAAAAATAACAAAAAGCCACTATCAACTATGCTGATTTATCTGGAAATTGGGGAAATCTGGAAAATTATCTCAGCTGTCTGTGAAGCATGTAGTCTCTGTTCAACAGTTACATTCCTTGTGGTTTGCAGCATGTTCTTTGATCTTCCAAACTCAGTTATCAGTCAAGCAGGTGAAGCATCCCTTGTGGCAAACTGAGCAACCTGCAGAGAAATGCTTGCACTTTATCCAAAAAATGCAAACCGTTTGGTAACTATCTACAGAGGATCATTCATGGTGTCTTCACTCGACCACAAATCAAACCTTGCTGGAGGCAGAAATTGTCTGTGCAGCAGATCCTGTTAAGTGCAAGGGCTAAGGCCAAATCATACACACATTGTAAGGATAATGCTTGGCTTTATAATAATTTCCTAATTTAATGTGACTTCTACTTTCTTCAGAGTGCCTCCCTAAGCCTTTCACTTCCTTCTGTTTTGTTGAAGTACCTTCTCCTTCCACCACTACTCACCCTTTTCTTTCCTCAAGCTATTTGCATACTACAAATAAGGTTTTAGAATATGGCCTAGCCGATATTTGAAGTACAGAATACAGCAAATCAATTTTTAATCCTTTTGATCAGTTGATTTATTGACTGTGATAATTTTTGCCAGCGTTCATTCTTAGAGTACCATTCCATTTAAATTGCACAGATGATAAACAGGACTGGGCTTTTAAACAGATTTTTTACTTAGATTTGGTCATTTTAAGAACTAGATATCAGACATGATCAAAAAGACACCATAATTTAAAGCAAATTTTCTCTACCATAATTCTAATTTTTAAAATGACGTTGTTTATACTCATGCAGCTGAAGCCCCATGTGATTTTTCCATGTTCCCATGGGCATCATGGAATGAGATTTTACGGATATCTATATTTTGCCTGTAATAATATGTCTTTTTAATTTAGATCTTCATTACATTTGAAGTTCTGTAAGAAGAGACCCATTTGCTCAGCTTCTACCTTTAGCAGAAAAATTACCTAGTGCCCTGACCAAATTTGAGGTTTGAGAGCTTGAAACGATAACTGGGAAAACACAATTCTAACCTTTTTCAGGATCATCTTCTTGGAGATGAATTGAAATTAAAGAGGTTCCAATGTAACAGTGGTATCAAAGAAAACCAATTCTGTCATGGCTATCACATAGTTCTTTGAGATACTGATTTTTAAAAGCTCTTTTTCCCAAGTTGGATAAAAACTACAAATCTATTACATCACCTACCTCATTGCATGGTGAGAGTTGAACAAGTCAGAATCTGTACAAAAATATTCCCCCCCCCCCGAGAATATTGCCTCTCTTATAAAAAAAAATAATAAAATAAATTCCAGTTTGTCAGTCTTCCTATTCAACAGTAAGGTATTCTGAGGGAGGGTGTTCCAAAACCTTGCAGTCTGGTATCAACACCTGCCCCTCTTTTGCTTGTCCTTCACTGGGTGCAGAGAGAATCTCTGCAGAATGCCATTCTCAGAAACCCTCTGAGGCTTTTCCAAATCTGTTTACATCTTGCTCATACAGAACTTCATTGCTATGGTATGGATAAAACTATTCCTTCTTAAAAAACAAACTTCATTGCTATGGTATGGATAAAGCTATTCCTTTTTAAAAAACAAACAAACAAAAACCAAAACCAAAACCAATCAACCAACCAATCAAAAAAACACACACAAAAAAAAAAAAAAAAAAAAAAAAAAAAAAAAAAAAAAAAAAAAAAAAAAAAAAAAAAAAAAAAAAAAAAAAAAAAAAAAAAAAAAAAAAAAAAAAAA
>NW_020957201.1:11503-18311 GCF_003031625.1 Empidonax traillii | reverse complement strand
AAAAAAAAAAAAAAAAAAAAAAAAAAAAAAAAAAAAAAAAAAAAAAGTGCTATAACCCTTTCTCAAATCTTCTAAAGGATTAATATCTTTTTAGAAACTGCCCAGAGTCACCCAAAATCACTAAGAAGTATAAACAGTATTCACATTTTATGGCATTTGATGGGGAGTAGCTGCTGTCTTCTCTAAACTGAGTATGATTCCTTGAATTTTCCAGCTGTTTATACTGCCCAAATGTACAAGAGAAATTGTCTATACCCAACAACAATTTTATAAATAGCAATAGTGGGGATGCATTCAGAAACAGAGCAAACAATCCTTTGTGTTTTTAATACCCTAAAGAGAAGGAAATAAAATTAAAATCTTTTGTAAAAGAGAGATAACATTCTTTCTAGAGTAGAAATCTTTAAAAACAATGACCATAAACCAACTGACACTCAGTCCCACTGGCTTTTAATGTTATTTTCTTTCAACATTTTATCGCAAACAAGTTTCATAATGCAATTTTATATATATGTCAGAATTCTATGTGAGGGAACAAGTGTTTTTTTACACTAAATATCCATCAAAAGTATTGCAAATGATATTTTATTGACTATTGATCTAACATTCCTTTCCTTTGGAATAAACTTGAACTGTACCTTCTATATTTTGCATAGCTTAACAGTGTGGTTATTTACTTTAAAGATGGGCAAGCTTCTCTGTCTTTTCAGACACTCAGCTATGCAAATTTATTTTTACCTTCCTTGGCACAAAGGTTTTCAAATGTGCAAGGTTTTAAAAAATATTTTTATTTTTTCTCTTTTCTTCAATTATCATAAATTCACTTAAAAATATTAATTATGACTTCTACATACACCTAAGAATCAAAAGAAAAAAATACTAGGGTGTGAAAATATTTTATTCCAGGTAATTTGCTAGTAATTATACAAAAACAAAGAACTAATGTGAAACCTACTGAAAAGTGTGTTATCCAAGATTCTGAGTAATAAAAGTTGCAAGAGGTTGAGGATAAACATTGTCTATCCTTAACAAATTCCATTAATAGAGATTCTTTATTAGTTCAGTAGATAGATCTGTCAATTCCTGTAGGATAGAGACAAAGGAATATTTGTGTATTTACCACAAAAATCCAAGGGACTGCAGATCCTTAAAAAAGAACGTATTTTATCAGCAGAGGAAAGTCAGTGCTACACGAAGAGCAGATTTTTTTTTCTGCACTATGCTGAAGTCAGGGGAGATGAAGAGCATCAGAAGGAAATAATAGAGATTGATTATTTTGCTAATAACAGTCGCAGACGCTAGATGGGGATGCATGTCAAAACAAAAATATTGCTTCCACAATTCACTTTTGCTGCTAACAATCTAGGTGATATTATATGTAAAGAATGAACTGGAGCTGCTCTCTAAGTTTCCTGTGATTCCCACTTTCTTTATCTATCTATCTAGAATTATTCTAAGCTGAGCTGGTCAAAAATTATCATTTTCCTTTTTTCTTTTTTTTTTTTCCCCATTCCTCAAAGGAAGAGGGTAAATAGATTTCCACCAGCTATTCACTACCAAATACTGAAAAGAAGTCCTCCGTTCAGCTTGGTCCACTTTGCCAGGTACTGATGCTTTCAGCTTTTCCTGCCTAAAGACACTATCATCTCAAGACATCTTTTACACTTGAGACTTAAGGAAAAAAGTAGTTTTAAAAAACACGAACTAGAAAGCCTCATTAATGGCTGTGTAAGCAGGATGAGAGGCTTGTCACACAGACATAGGTGTTCATTTACCTACTCTTTTGAGAGGTTCAAAGGATGTTTCAAGAGCAGCTTTGAAACTGGGAGCAGGCCAGTTCCTTGTGTCAGGGTCTGGAGATTTCTTTGTCGATGTTTTCCTTTACCCCTTCAAATATTTTTGTATAGTCTCAAGCGAACAACCCACGACACAAACCCCAGTGTGTCCCATTGACAATTTACTTCCAGGTGCTGGGGGAATCACAGACGGTGATATGGCAGAACTGCATGGGGAAGCAGGAAAGGGATGTCACCCCCACTGGGAACAGTTCAAGTGGAAAAATTCAGGGAAAAAGCACAGTTGAAACTTCATTTCAGAAAAAAACCTGGGCTTTGTCTGATCTTATGCTAATTGTGTTAAATTTAAGCTAAATCCTATGCACGAAGTTGAAAAAAAACCCCAAATGAGCTAAAACAAAGGTCTAGAACAACCATGAGAAGTATGTAATCTTGCATTCTGAATTGCAATAATACCCTTCCCCTCCAAAATCAAGTTTATATAACATAGGCTAGCTTGGTGCAACTCCTTTAGAGCAGTAGATCTTGGATTCCTCTAAGTACATAGTACAGAAATAACAACAAACTCTGCTTTGATGTTAGCAAAGTTAACATAAAAACATATAAAAACGGTATTGTGAAACTCACTTCCAGGATAATTTTAGCAGACAAGACTATATCCAGGCAGGTAGGATAGCTGTCATAAGATAAACATTTGGAATTTGAAGGTAATTTTTTTGTTATATTTATCATGAGCATGGTACTGACTAACATTTGACATCCAATGGCCTGAAACAGAAGCATTGCAGAGAACTGAGCTAATTATTTGGATAAATGAATTCCCTAGTCAGATGTTCAGTACAACAGTGACAGCAATGTTACCCTTGAGTCATGATACATCCCACATAGGAAACGCTTCATATTTTACGAAATGAGAGAAGACAAGACGTGAGGTGGGTCCGTAATTGCCTCAGTGCTTTACTGTCATCTGTGCAGGAGATATTTTTCAGGTTGCTACCTGATATACCAATTCTTGGCAGCAGAAGCCACTCGTGCAGGCTTTTCTCAAAAAAGCAGCTGTCAGTACTTCTCAGGTATGTCAGAAAGGTGAGGTCACACAGAGAAAGAGGTTCAGATCGAAAATCTCTTCGAGAAGCACCCAGAGAAGCTGTGCTGCGTAAATTAGCGCCGCGTTCAAAAGAGTCAACACTCATTAAAATCCGTGGGAAAAACTCAGGCTGTGCTGTTTTAACAGACGTCAAATGTAAACAGAGAGATCATTAAAATCGTTCTAGCATAACCTCTTGAACTGGGAAAAAAAAAAGCTTGAAATATATTTTGTTGAGAAGAAAAGCAAGAAGGCAGATAAGCTGGCAGCTGCAGAAGCAGCAAAGCAGTTTGCCGCGGCAGTATGACTTAATTTTTCACACAGAAATTTGCAAGGGAATGTTGACATAAATGACTGGTCATAAACAAAACTCATTTAAATCACATTGTGGCCAACAAGGAAAAAAAAAAAAAAAAAGAGAGAGAGAGAAAGGAATTTTATACTGTGATACATGTTATGCCTCAAATAGCATGATCTGGCATTTTTTTTCCAATCTCACCTTGTTTGGTTCATTTTCAGTTTTACTTTAGCTTTCCAAGAGGTGATAAAGCCCAGGAAAAGGCGAAATACCTAAATATGTAATTTTATGGGAAAATAATTACTTATGTAATTGAAATAATTAATTTAAAATATAAAAATATTATAAAAAAGAGTCAGTAGAGAGCGTGTTCTTGTGATAATTGCCTGGGTTAGAAAATGTTTTAATATTTCTTTTTCTTAGTTCCATTCACATTGTCATTCTCCATACTGTTGCAGTGTATTATCTTCATTGATGATTTAAAAACATATGAATAGCATTTTTCCTCAAACGATAGAATTGGAGTGTTTCCTAAACCTGCTAAATGGGTTTTTTTTATTATTATATTCTAAGGTATTCTCTATCTGTTGTTCCTAAAAATTGCATTTTGACCCTTGGTATGTGCATATATGTTTGGGGACATAAGGTTGCAACTGTCTCTTAAATGACAAAGAGACAGCACAGATAGCTGATAATTCCTGTTTGAAACCTACTCCAGGAAAACCAGCAAGAAGAGTGAATTTTTCATTATTCAGCATGAAAAGATCAACTCTTGGAAAGTTTTCCTATATAGCAATGCAGTTTTTTGCATCTTTAAACATTCCACAACAATATAAGTATGGCCTCAAATTGCAAGGAATTATTTTTTATCAAAGAGGAGTTACTGCTTTTCTCAGTGCTACTTGCTTCTCGTTCCACTGCGGAGGTCAGGGAAGCACCCAAATTTCTGATATATAAATATTCTATTTTGTTTTCATTGTTCAAAAGCTATTGGCAGCAGCTGGTACTGTTGCATCAGCTTGACCAAAAGGCTTATGTACATTGCTAATCATTAGTTACCATGCATTTCTGGAAGCAGCCTGACATACTTTCAGCCTTCTAGTGGATGTTGATTGCTCATAGCTTCATTTTTCTGAGATTACAGTCTTCAGAAAACTGTATTTATTTATTTGCTGCTATTGCAAGTGAATTAATTTTGTCTCAAAAGTCAGACTTGCATCTAATACCTGCTCCTAATATAAAGAACCCAGGTATAACATGATTTCTTCTAGTTTCACAGGTCTCGTCTAATTTATTCTTTCTTGAGAACAGTTGGCCAAGGAGCTATTTTACATTTTGAATCTTAAAGATTATTATTAAAAGAAAAAACTTCATCCTATACTGAGACCAGGAGAAGAGTCAACCTAAGGATCCCTTTCTCTGGTTTTGAACAGATCCTATTCTGGAGCCAAGAATATTTTCCTGACAAATATTTAATTAAAATCTGTGAAGTTGGTCCTGAAGTGTTTATTTTCCAGTTAAAAGTATGTTCCAGCATGAAAGCATCTCATCAGACAATTCCCTCTGTAGTTCTTCCTAGACATCTAACATAGAAGTCACTCACTGGCAAAAATTCTGTTCTCAAGTATGCTCATGGATGTCATTGCATCAATGATTTCCTGTCCTGCATTAAAAACCTGTGTTTCTTTGTCCCACCAGTTAGTGAGAACCTGATATTAGCATCACTGGCAGCAGCAGATTCAATAGCTGAACACTAATCAGTGAGCAATTTAGATCTTGAGCTAATTTTTTTGCACCACTGCTATCCTTTTCTCTGCTTATTTTGATAGCTTCATGGAATGTAGGTGTTGATTACACTAGATTATGAAATTCCAAATTGTTCTTTTACATTCAGGTGATTTTTATTTTTACATTCAGAAAGATGAGCACCTATAGATTATCTGACATTTTTGCAACAGCAACTGCACTGGCTGAGAGTATCATCCTAGTACCAAAAAATTAAGGAAGATCATTTAAAATGAGACAGCATGAACAGATCAGCTTCTCTTCCCAGCAGTGGGAGTTGAGGTTAATGGCAATCTCACAGAGGCAGTTTATGTAAAACTGAAGAAGACTCAGCAGCTTGATTTTCAGGTGAAAAAAAACCAATAGAGAAAAGATGTTTTGACTATTTTTTTTCCTAGACACTGTACAATGGTGATTTGCATCTGTAAAGGAGCTGGCTCAAATCACTCTGTGTGTTAAACACTGCAATTTTAAGCATTTTGCAGCTGTAGTTTTGCTCAGAAAAATCACACATAAGCTGTTTTCCAGCAGCTTTGGCTGCTGGCCTTTACCATTTCCTCTGCCACTCGAGGCCAAGTGCTCACAGTTCAAGAGAAAAGCACTCAGGATCTAAAATTAGTGCATTTCTCTAAAGACAGCAGAATCCTTTGAAATAATTTTCCTATAATAGGATGTGATGAAAAATTATCCCAATTTAATTTAGTCTTCAATATTAATAATATATCATCCTATATATCATCCTATATTTCCTGCTTGCCTCCGCAGAGCTCTTCAGTGCCTGACCTGGTGTCTCAGGTCTCCTAGGCTGAGAGATGACCACTGCCTTCAGCTGGCTCCAAATCTCACTCCTAACGTAAATTACCTTCAGTTGAGTTACTCTGCTAAATCTCAGCTCTGTTTTTAGCCCAGGTTGACTATTACTGACAGCTATTTACTCAAAAATCACGTGAACAATATTTCCATCCAACGTATCTTCTTTTTAAGATACTGCACAGGACTTAAAAATGTATAGAAGCTGTGCTTGTGGGAAATCAGACAGCTGAGCAGGGCAACCCAGATGTCATGTCTTTTTATCTAACAATGATTCTTCCTCCAGAATCTGCAGAGCCAGGTGTTAGAAAACCACAAATCATAACCTATGAAGACTGCATTGACCAAAAATAAATACTGCTAATAAAAAAATCTCCTCTGATTTACAACTGAAAAACATTATTGAAGACAGTGAAACTGCAGATGTATGTGAAAAGACAGAACATGAAGATTGCAAACACTGAGAACTTTTACTGGGGTGAAATATTTAAACTGGTGATTCTCTACATCTCACTTTATATACGGTTATCCCTTTTTTGTGTGCTATTCTTGTAGCATTTGTATGGAAAGTGATAGGGCTGTTATTCTGGCCACATTTGCTACGTGATAGCTTAGTTTGCAAAAGCACATAAAATTCATTTGCATTTTGAACTCTTGCACTTTTGGCATTAACAATCATCAACTAGTATTAATGTAAGTAGTATACTCTTGACTTCTGAAACCATTTTACCACTTTAAAACATTAATCTGTAGATGAATAAACCCTACTTTTTAGGGGATAAGCAAACTCTATCTCCATTTTACAGGTCAATACCCTGAGGCTCGAAAGTGCTAAAGATGTCCAAGGGGTGAGAAAAATTTTATTTCAAGAGTTGACTTCCAAAATCCATAGCATGGCAAATGCCACTTGCAGTTCTGCAAGTTTTCTCATGCTCTGGCATTCCCCAGGCTGTGAGGCTCTGTGGAAAGCAACTGTGTGACATTGCCTTGTGCCCCTCTGCTCTGTAAATATACCTAAGACTTCAAAATTTA
>NW_020957201.1:3519-11049 GCF_003031625.1 Empidonax traillii | reverse complement strand
AAAAAAAAGAGCAAAACTCTAACCTTAGCAAGGTTACAGTAAAGAAGACATGATGTGAGTGTGAGGCCCACACCTGGAAACTTACCAAATCACAGAACATTCAAATCTGGCTTGATTAAAGCAGTGGCACATATCCAAGGGCCTAGTAAAAAAATAACTAAAAAAACCAAAACCAACTCCCCCCCCCAAAAAAAACGAAAACAAAATCACTTCAACAAAAGTCCAGAGAATTTCTTAGGCCTAATTCAAGCCATTTGTATCAGAAAGCTCTGACATATGTAAACACATACGCACAAGCAATCTGAATACCACTGCTTGCTGCGTAGGTAAGGAACTGGGCTTGTATATACTGATGATAAATGAGAGGGAATTATTCCTCTGTCCTTGGCTGGCTTCCCAAACTATTCATCCAAAGTCCTAAGCCTTTCCAGTGAGTTAAGAGCAAATTGTACAGTTGATGAATACCATACACTGCTGTAAGTTTTACTGATTCATCTGTGCTTGCACTCCATGGACAATTTTTCCCAGGAAGGGAAAGCCTCAGAGTTATGCCCTCCCTCCTATGAAATGTTAGCTATTTCTCAATTAAAACATCAAACCATTTCGCAACAGCAGGTTACATTTTTGATGGCTTGTTTTGTAAGAGAGCAGAATGCCTAATTTTGTCTGGTTTTGGGTATTTGGGGGTTTTTTATGGCAAGCCTACCAGGAGCTGCAGCATGCCAGGTGCCTTGTTTCTTTTTTGTTGGTGTTAAAAAGTAGTATAAAAAAATTCCATTACTTAGAGAATTGAAGATATGTGTAGATAAACATTATGTTTATGTTATTATAAATATTTTTGCTGCCTGTCAAGTTTTGATGCATTATCGTTTAGCAAAAAGATGCCATTAGAAAAGTAAGACTTTCAAATACCACCTATAAAAGTATTCATAAAAATCCTAAAACCGCTAATAAAAGAATATTTAAAAAGTCTTATTAATGATGACTTCCAGTTTTGCAGGACTAATGAACAATAAATGGCTATATTAACCTAAAACAATAGAAAAGTTAACATTTCTCTATTTGGACATTATGCATGCATTTATGTACCTGCCAGAAATCAGATTTATAAATAGATTTTTAAAAAATCCTCAAAAAAACCAACCAACCAAACAAACAAACAAGTAGGAAAACATCTTCAATTCCTTAGAAATATATTGAAATTAAAATACTTTTGAGAAAGAAATATGGACAAGAGAAATTTGAATTGTTTATTAGTAGCACAAAAAAAGGAAGCAATAAATATCCTTTTCATGGTATTATTTAAAAACAAATGCATAAATGCTTTCTGTTACAGTACTATATATGAATTTGACATATTACTTAACTCTTTACAAAAGTAAAAAGATTTTTCAACAATTTTTTTCCCATCTAAACCATAAGACTTTATTGTGTATAAATATTAACTGCTTCTGACATACACATTGAGAAGATAAATACACATTTAGGAAGATAAATATTTGAAATGCTGATCTTTGGTGAGTTGGGTGTGCAAGAATGTGTTTATACATCTTTTCTTGCCCGAGGAATACTCTTCCATGAAAGGGAAAAGCGGAGTTCTACTCTTGAACAGTCGTGCAGTCAGGACAAATATCTCTAAGCCCAGAAGAAACCATGAAATAATGATAAATACACGATTGACTGATAGTATAATGATAGCCATGAATAAATCCAAAGATGCTATACATGAGCATTCTTTATTTATTATCTTCAAGTTCATTGCCTGCATTAGAAACCTAAAAAAATTAACCAAGATGTGGATGAGTCTTGAAGGCTGGTAAAAAAAACTAACTGAGAACATAGAATAAAAGTACAGCACATCATATTCAAAAGACCCATCTTAATAATTCAGCGAGATTCGGAGCCAGGATCTCACACGTATATTTGGGATTCAGCTAATCCAGATGCTTATATTTTAGATGCAGAGGTTATATTAAACAGACATTGAAGGGTATCTAACTTTCTTACCAACAGCAAGAATATAAACACTGAGACATTAAATGTAGGAATCTCTCCTGAAAGATGACAGAATAGAATAGTCACACCTGACTCCCCATTTCTTTTGAAGCATGGAAAAAAATAATAATCCAGATTAATTGCCTTTAGGTTAAGCTTCAGAAGGCTGAAGTACAGGAAAAGATTTTAAAAAATAATTAGGAAGTTTCAACAAGCATGTCACCTGGTGTTTTTAGCTTGGAAAATGAGGCAGCCTTTTATTTTGCTTCTCCATGTGAAGCATGATAGGACATGAGATGGCAGATACAACATAAAAACAACAATAACAATACAAGTTAATGCCCCTGCCCACACTTAACCTGATTTATGTTTCTCATAAGTCAGACATCATTCTCTAGCTGTGGATAAGGACAGAATGCATTGCCACAGTACTATTATGCACTGGGATTTTCTAAATTCCTATGAATAATCAAATGCTGTAAGATATTAAAATACTAAAATATTGATTATGTCTCAAATAAAATCCATTAAAACAACCAACAAATAAGATAATCAATAATAAAATTTAATATTCAAATATATTATTAAAATTAATTTCACAATGATTGCAAATGCTCAAGGACATCAGCAATAACAGAACCCAGCAATCCAAATTCCACTCTCCCAACCAAAGTATTAGAAGATACACCCTATTTCAAATAGTCCATATAAAGTGGACTACACTACAGATGACAGTAGTGTTAGTGTGCTTTGCTCTACAGATCAGACGATGTCATCTAATGTGATTTAATGCTAAATCATTTTATTATGATAAAAGATGATAAAAGGAAAATTGTGTCTATACACAAAAAACCAAAGTATCATCATGCCTATGATGCACAAAAATCTTGCAGGAAATATGCAATAAACTAGTTCTCACCAATGCTGATTGAAATGATCACTACTTCAGTACGCAGGAGTTGTTCTTCTCCTTTACACACAAAATATATCACATGTAGGAAAATACTCCTTACAAACAAGACTTTATTTTTCAAGTTAAGTAATTATAGAAAAGGTTCAAGTTATATTATCTGAACAACACATCTGTACAGAAAGACATTTATGCTTAAGAAATACATGTCCAAAGTGTGAGAATTCAAAATGATGTCTTAGTTACTGAGCAACTACAATACTGTAATCCCCAATCTACTAAAAAATATATGAATGGGAAGAAAATCTTATCAGTACCTGTTGAGAAATACCTACAATGTATCTTCCCTGCTATAAAATTATGCATATTCCCCCTACAAAACAATAAACATCATTTCATCAAACATCAAATTTGCACACAGATTGGCAGATAAGCATTTCTGAGATTTTTCTGCAGCTCAAACTTAATGATTTGAAATTTTGTGAGTGCTCTAAAGGAAGATGTCTAATCTAATTCTAGAAAGGAGCCCTTCACTTTTCTGCTGACTTCTGTGCCTCAAACGCAAAATATCTAAGTATCACCTTCCCCTCTTGTGGTGTAGAAGGAATTGAAAGGTCTAGTCCAAGAGGGATTGTCATGACAAGGGAAATACACCACCTGCACATTCCTGTCTGAACCTATCCAAATTACTTTAGGCTATGTGAAAAACTGTCCAAACCTAGAGAGTCTCTCTGTACCCAGTGTAACTTCATTCTACTTCCATTCATCTTCTTTGGTACTGTGAAATATCTTGGGGGTGTGGGAGTGTTTTCTTTTTAAAGCCAAAGAGCAACATTGTGGTAGGCAGTGTATAATCTAAACAAGTCCTGAGCCTTTCATATTACAGAATAGATATTCCTTCTCTGTTTCTTTCAGCAAGATTAACCCAGTCCAGCTGTAATATGGACTAAGGTTACAGAAAATGACAAATTTCACAATGGTTAATTCAGCCCTATTATAATTTCCATTTTTTGATGTTGAATTTCCTCCTCCTGAGGCAGGCAATACTGGCCAACTTGGCATTTCAGAACTCAAGTTCCAAATCTAGGGGAAAGATAACAGGAAAGTACTTTTTTTTTTTTGTGGGAATGATGGTCCTGTTGTTTGGAGAGAATAGAGACTACTACGTATAATCGTCTTTGACGCTCTTACAGTGAAAATTGAGAGTAGTTTCTCTTTTTGTTTCTTTTTTTTGTTTTGTTTTGTGGGGTTTTTTTTGTTGTTTGTTTGGGGGTTTTTGTTTTGTTTTGGTTTGGTTTTTTTACTGGGCCTAGAACAGAAGCCATTGAAAAAATCTCCAGTGCAAGTCTGAAGGGCAAGCGAAATCAATATACTCTTTCTAATAAATGTAAAATATCTGTTCTGACTTTATAGATGGCATATATTGCTCCAGAAGAATAGCTGAGTAGAAGCAGATATTAAATTGATGTATATCAAAAAATACGTTGCTATTGAAAAATAATATTACTTTCTTTGACACTATCAAAAAATGCCATTTTGTCAAGGGATAACACACTTTGTCAGGAACTTGCAAAATGCAAAAAGAGAACATCCACTTCCTCTTTCAGAAGTTAAATACGTCATTTAGCATTTGATACAAATTAAAACAAGACATGGTGACATATTTGTTGAGCAAAATGATCCAGTACTGAAACTGCTGTCACTAGTCAGGAGCTGGAACTGAATAATGAGTTGTAGTAGTCCTCTGTTTTGCCCACCCTGTTTTTCTTTCATGCTATGTTACGTTTACAAAACAAAGAGTTCAGTTGATTTATTGTTTGTCCACGTTTATCAAAAACAGAAGAAAACCCACACCCCTAAACAAAATAAAAATGTTAAAGGTGGTCTTCTACTTATCACAGGTCTTCCCAAAGTCCACCGAAGGTAGTAACTTTTTGGTGTTTTTTTGACCAGAGGAATTTGGATCAGGACCTCATGAAGTTGCACTATTTACTCCAGTGCCCTCGTTTCAGCTTTCAGCTCACTGGGGTGATGTTAAACACAGCTTTTAGTAGAACTGATTAAAGCAAGTACTGTTTGTTTGCTGTGTTGCCAAGGGAGCTGGGAGCTCATTTCAAATACAGGAAGAGGGAGATGAGAGACAAAAGAAAGATAATTCTTTCAGAGACAGTTTTCTTTAATCTAGTTACAAATAATAAGTAGCCACATTGGGTTTTGCATTTGGAAATCTCCCCTTTAAATATTTGCCAAGCAACAAGTGATCATTTTATCCTAATCCAACATAAGCATTTCTCCAAAGCCAGGACAATTTTACGGATTTATATATTTTAAAATCATAAATATTTTTCAGCTGGAGGTATTCCACACATACTAATAAATCAAAATGAAAGAGCAGGAACCGATCATGTGTTTTGACTGCTGAAGGAAACTTGTCATAACACCTGCCTTCCATTGTAACTAGGGAGAGACTAGAACTTTGGGCCAGATAGTTTTATATCACTGACAAAATGCTTATATGTCCAACTTTGGAAATAGCACTTACAATCAAAACTCGATTGTAGAAGCTTTCTCTCAACTAACTCTTAATAATGAACAAGTGAGAAAGTGAAAGATCACAGACTGTGCAAAACAAAACAATCAAACCATTCAATGTTATGAATTTCCCATGATGGATTCATTTCCTAGATTTGTATAGCAACTCAGTCCCTTGCAGTTCAGTAAGTTGCCTATGTCTTATAACTGAAGATACAAACGAAGAAAGAAATCAACATAATTTCAGTTCAGAGAGCTCTGGAGTAAGCACAAGTAATGAGTAAGCAACATGGTGCCCTGCTGGCTTGGATTTTTACAGTTTCACAGGTTTTTGCTTTTGTATCAACTGGATATAGTTACTTCAGACATAAAATATCACTTATCTTTTCAACAAAAATTTAGATGTAGCCTTAGAGCTGAGTTAAAACACTATAATAATACAGAGACTTAAGCAATAAAAACCATTTTATCCCTACTGTAAAATTCAAAGTGCTTCTTGAGTACTGTAATTTTGGTCAATTATAAGCAAATCAAGGACTTGTATTAAACAGAGTTTGGAAAGAGCATAAATGAGGTGGCCAACTTTTCATCAGAATAGACCCAATTAGGTCAGCTTTTTCCATGAAACATAATGAGATATCTTACCAACCAATTTCCAATATGGTTTTTGGAAGCCAAGGACTAAAAGTTGGAAGAAGGAAAAAATATTTAGTGGAAAACAATGTAAATCTTAATGTAGTAGCAGTCTCAAACAAAAATTATCCAAACCAACAATTCCATATGCCTCAGCTTTCACAAAGCATCAGAAAACTACAGCCCAACACAGTTTCCTCTCCCTCTTTAAAAACAGGCTGCATTAAGAAGGATGTGGGTTCTTCTTAAATTCCCTCATTTCTATGTCATTTATTCACACTGTAGTACAGTCATCTTGCCAGCTATAACACAGCAAAGCAAACTCTTTCTCCCAAGGATTTTAACTCCTTCATAAATAAACAATATCGGGCACATCTAATTGTGTTTTCCTTTGCTCCTAAAATACTATTACGAAGAGTTGTACAAGCAAGAAAAAAACAAGCAAAGACAATTTATACTCTCAGTCTCTAAACATTACTTGGATGAAGTAAATGTTACGCTATTTTCATGGTCTCACAGAGAGTCAAGGAACCTCTTCAACCCCAAATTATAATCTGTATTACAGACCTAAAATATGTGTTAACTTTTGTGCTAGAACCTCTGTACTACTGTGAAATTTTACTTCAAAACAAACAAACAAAAATGTCAGTATTCTGACCAATGAAATTTCCATTTATGTCGAAAGGTTGTCGTACAGCATCCAAAAATGCTGTATAATCTGTCCATGCAGGAGAGAACAAAAGCCTTCACTATTTCATCTCACTCATACCACTATCAGCTGCTTGGCTCATGTGCTCAGCACCTCTATGTTGAAATTTTGGGCTTAGCACTGGCTACAGCTACATTGCCACCAGGAGAATCAATCAGTTACACAATCATCACAAGAAATAGTCTGTTTTGCAACTCCAAGGCTCCAAACACCTGTGAAAGCTAAATACACAGTTGCAGCTCTTTGACAGAAAAGCCAAACACCTCAACTGGTTGTCAAATTGGTCACCAAGCCTTAGAAATAAGTGAGCCTCAATGGTGCCATAAATCAGTCCTCTAGAAACACTCTGCTCAACGGAGACAACAGCAATAATCATATTTAAATATGTTTTGGAATCCCTTAGTACTGGCAAGTCAAAACAGTTTTGTCAAAAGTGTATGTGATAAGTTGAGACACATTTAACTGAATCAAAATACATTTGAAAGACCAGAATTGCGACATCCAATTGCTGGTCTGAACCTACAGAAAAAACCACAGTGGGAGAATATGGAGCCAAACCAAGCCTCTCCTCCTCTCAATTCAACTCTCTTTCAGATGCAGGTATTAACCATACAGGATAGAGTAGCACATGACACTTTTTGCCAGGTTCCTACAGCAAATCCTGTCAAGTGAAAAATGCAATGGCTAACCTCAAATGAATAACTCGGGGGGGGGGGGGGGGGGGGGGGGGGCAGGGATATGTATAAATTAT
>NW_020957201.1:0-2919 GCF_003031625.1 Empidonax traillii | reverse complement strand
CAATGGCTAACCTCAAATGAATAACTCGGGGGGGGGGGGGGGGGGGGGGGGGGCAGGGATATGTATAAATTATTATTTGCATTCAATAGTATTGGGTTTAATACGTATTTACAAACCTAATAATTGTGAGTGACTGTGAATTTCAGATAGAAAAACATGACCTATGTTGTAGGGGAACATTTTAACTTTAGGGTAAAGAGTTAAGTCCCTCTAGGTGAAGTCTGCATAATTTCACATGCATATTTATCTATGCAAGGAAACTGATCCTTTAATTTGATTGTTAGGACAGTCATGCAGTAGAGGAGAAAAAAAGTTTACATTTATTTATCTTTCTTACCTAAACTGTAGATGTTATTCTATAGTTTCCACATTCCAAGCATATGTAATAATACTCCTTTCAATTGTGCCGGTGCTCTTGTTTTCATTCTAAATTCCTGTTCAGTACCAGAATACATGCAACTATTCCATATTTCCTTATCTTCTTTTGCCATTGTTTTAGGTAGGAAAGTTGGAGTATAGGCAAGACAAAACATTAATTTTTTTCTGGATTTTTTTTTTTTTTTTACAGATCTGCACAAATAGCATATTGTGCTGTTTAAATGAATTTCCCGTAATATTTTCCATTTATAAACAGTGGTTTCTTCTAATGGATAAAATTTTCCTGCCATCTTTAGTGTGTGAATAGATAGCAGTATTTTCTACATGACAGTATATGAAAAAGATGCAGCTTTTGCACATGGTGTGGACATATTACACAAAACTATGCAACATTTAGAAACTGTCAGGGTAACTCTACAAAATGGGCCACAAGCAAAGAGCAAGTAAAACAAACTTCTCATTTACCATTTTAAATCAAAAGTTCATTTCACAGAACAATTTTCTGAATGGTAAACTACTGTTAAAAAACTCACTTGCCTTACAAGATCTTGCAGAAATTTAGTAACAAGTGAAACAGTAAAGAAAAAAAATCAAACAACCATAAAACCCCTGACTTACTAAGAGTTATATCGAGCAGCTGATTTTTTGCAGTGATGGAGTCATCCCTTGGACATGTGGCCCTGCAACCACAATATATAAGGTAAAAACAAATAAAATACATGTAGTTTGCAATTAGGAAGAAGGGCTACCTCCAAGAAAGTTCAAGTTTATTGTACAGGGGAATCTTTAGTTTAAAAACAACCAGAAGTACTTCACAAATATTGAGTGCTTGATACCCTAAATTAAACTTCTCAATATTTCTGCTGGTTGTGATAAATCATTTGCTTGTACCAGTACTACTTAAATTAGACCATCTGCTTCACTTCACACCTGAACAATGCAGCACACATGGCATTTTATTCATCACAGACTATTATTAATTAAGAAAATATACTTATATATATATATTTATTTCATATTGTTAAGATAAAGGAGAAATCTTAGTACAGAAGTATTGAGTTAAAGGGACCTACAAGGACCTCCCAATCCAACTGCCTGACCACCTCAGGGCTGACCAAAAGTTAAAGGATGCCTTAAAGATGTTGTCCAAATGTCTCTTAAACATTGATAGACGTGGGACATCAACCACCTCTCCAGGAAGCCTGTTCCAGGGTTGACCAAGGTACAAAATTCAGCATTTAGTCTTTTCAGGTTTTATGCTGTTGATGTGCTTCAACCTACCCAGATTCCTCTGCAAGTCCTCTTGTCCCTCAAGAGAGTCAGCAGCACCTCCCAGTTTGGTATCATCAACAAACTTGGCAATCGTGCGTTTGACTCCTGCGTTCAGATCACTGATAAATATTTCGAATAGAACAGGCCCTAGAATTGAGCCCTGAGGAATGCCATTAGTGACTGGTCACCAGCCAGATGTAGCACCATTTGCTACAACCCTTGAGCTCTGTCCTTGAGCCAGTTCTTCACAGAATCACGCAAATATTTAGGTTGGTAAAGACCTCTGAGGTTGAGTCAACATTTGGCTGAGCACCACCTCGTCAAGTAGACCACAGCATTAAATGCCACATCCAGTTGTTCCTTGAACACTCACAGGCACAGTGACTCCACCATCACCCTGGGCAGCCCATCCCAGTGTTTAACAAACCTTTCTATGAAGTTCTTTCTGATATGCCAAACACCCTCTACCTGCTCCTCTCACAGCCTCTCCAAAAGGATGTTGTGAGGAACAGTACCAACAGTACCAAACAGTATCCAAACCCTTATTAAAACCCAGAAAAATTACATCTAGCACCTACTACAGCAGTGACAATATTGTAGAAGAATCAAATTAGTTCTACAGGGCTTTCCCTTTGTGAACTATCATTGACTGCCTGATGATTGCACTGTTTTTTAAAAGTCTTTCAGTAGCACTCAGCATGACCTCTCCATCATTCTTCCAGGTACCCAATCAGTTTTGCACAGAGTTGCACACCAGTTTTATATCTCCACAGTAAAGGAGCTGTTGCAATGAATTAGGTGAGGTCTAATGATTCTAACAGATGTCACAGATCACTGCGCTGGGTTTTGTGTTCAGTGGATTTTTATTATCATTTGAAATTATTGACCTGAAAACAAAAAACTGCAGGTAAACAGTAAGTCTTCATAGTTTAGAAAAGTATATATTGGTGAAAGCATAGGTATACAAAGCTTCTTTGTTTTTTATTAAGTAATTAATTTTAGATTATGTGAGCAGAGTTGCAGTCTGTGTTTCCAGTTAATCGTCATTTTTCTGACTAATTGAAATAAACAGACATATATGTGTAAATCTAGAAAGAAGAAATTTTTCACCAGAGCAGGCAAAGAAATCATTTTATACACCAAACCTTTAAACTCTATGCTTCAGTTGTTGCACTAAGCCATAAATCCTGTTAAGGCAGTAAAAACAGGCATTCAGGGGACAAACAGCATCACACCTTATTCTCACAGACATTCTGTGTTTGTTCCTGA
>NW_020957200.1:83458-93230 GCF_003031625.1 Empidonax traillii | reverse complement strand
CCAGAGAAGCTGTGGCTGCCCCTGGATCCCTGGAAGTGTCCAAGGCCAGGTTGGAGCAACCTGGGCTGGTGGAAGGTGTCCCTGCCCATAGCAGGGGGTGGGACTGGATGGTCTTCAAGGTCCTTTCCAACCCGAACCACTCTGGGATTCCATGAATTCTCAGGAAGGACATTGAGGTTTTAAGCAGGTCTGTAGCCCAGAGACTGACCTGTGCCCCCTGCACCCACTGGCACTCTGTGGGGGAAGGGACAGCCTGGCCTCAAACCTCACTGTCACTTGTGGTGTCACCTCCCCCCCCAGACAGCAAGGGTGATAATCACCTCCCCTGGCATGGGGAGGGTTAATTAGCCAGTGTTTGTTCAGAGCTGTGAATAGGTAAAATGCTGTCTAAGTGCAGAGCATTATGATTAATAACATCCAGGCTGCTAAAGCAAAGTGCTTAGAAGGATTCCGAAAGGATTATTCATTTATATGAATACAGAGGATATCTACAGTTACATTAAATGGGATAAAAATCTGCAGGGGACCTAAACCCTCACGCTTCAGGACATAAACCAGCCATTAGCTGCCTGGGTTGGGGAGGCAGATCTCTCAGAACACTTTAGCATCGTGTCACAGTGCTCAGCGGGGGCCCCTCATCTTCCCTGCCAGCATCCAGGACCTGCTCCTCAGCCTGGCCTTGTGCAGGGGAGGCCGAGTCTGTGTCTTCCTGGCAGCTCCCAGTCACACAATCACACCATCACAGAACCTCACTTGTGTCCTGCCCCACCTTGGTGAGCCCCCAGCCCTGCTCTGCTCCAGACCCACTGCACTCAGTCAGGGCAGTGGGACCAGCGTGGCATGAACACAGATGACCCGGGCTCACCACTTTGTGCTCCTCTGCTAAAACTGAGGGAAGGAGGGAGCCTGGGTGGTGGCAGGAGGTGCTGAGAGCAGGAGGGGTGGAGGGGGTGAGCCCAGACAGCGAGAGTTCCCTTCAGTGCTTGCACAGACCTTGGCAGGCTCTGCCCATGCCCCGTGTGCAGGGGCTGGTTCAGGCTCAGAGAACATTCCAGGCTGGTCCTGCCTGGTGTCACCTCCCCGGGGCAGGGGCTGAGCAGAGCCTGGCCACAGATTTTCTGAGCACATCTACCATCTGCACCTTGGAGCAAGGCTTTGTGTCACAGCAGCACAGCAGCCAGAAAGGGAGGTGGAAGGACCTGTGGATTGAGGAGACCTCTTAGAGCTCTGTTGGTTCTGGCTTCCCCCAGCATCTCTGGCTCCCTTCAGCAAAGAAACACTGTTCTCACAGTGTGTGTCTGCTCGAAGCACTCCCTGCACCACCAATTCCTGTGTTTTGTTGCTCAGACGGGAGAATCTCAAGCAGTTTTGCCCCCACCTTCAGCAGCTGATCTGCTCTACTTTGCTTGGGATTTTTCAGTGTTCCTTCACATTTTGTTGTGGGGCTGTTGGGTATTTTTTATTATTTTATTTGTTACTTTGGGGTAAAAAAAAAAATGCCGAAGGTGTAAATGTACTGCAAAGTGTTGCAGGATTATCTGGCTGTGTGGTGTTTTTAGTCACAGCAGTAAGAAGAATAGACCCCAGATTTGATCTTGGACAGTGACGAGAAGGTAAGGATTGCAAGAAATTAAACCCAGGAAATGCAGAAAATCATAATGCAGGAAATTAAAAGGCAGTAAATTCAGAACCGACACAAGTTTTTATGCAGCGTGTGGTTGGAGCTGCAGAGCTCATTGCCAGGATATATTAAAATAGGTTGGATGTGCATATGAACACCATCAGCTGCAGTTACTGTGAGCACAGTGAACATTAAGCACTTTAACCCTCTTCCTGCACAGCCCAGGCTGACCCTGCTCGTGCTGGTGGTGACCAAAGAGCTTTTTCAGGAGGAGTGAGGGGTGATGGTGACTGTCCCGGTGTCAGGGGTTGTGAAACCCTCCTTCCAGCACCTGCACCTTCAGGGTGCTGTCCCTGTGTCTCTGCTGGGGTCTCTGAGGTGAGCCCAGGGGAGCTCCCTGGCTCTGCAGGATCCTGGGGAAAGGGCCAGGAAAGGGCTCTGCAGGATCCTGGGGAAAGGGCCAGGAAAGGGCTCTGCAGCCCTGCAAAGCCTCCCACTTCATGAAGAACTGACCTCATGCCTAACCCCACAGTGCAAGGCCCAGGGATATCCTGGGATGTCTCGTTTTCCTCAGCCAGCCAGGCCCCTGCCAGCGACTCAGAACATCCCTCATCAGCAGGAGAGTGGCCTGGGGGTGGGATGTGACCCTGCAGACCAGGGGGAACTGTGAGCCCTCTTCAGCTTAGCTGTGGGGGGCTGCCCAAGCAGCACTCCCCCCCCATTGTGCAGGTGAAAGTGCTCAGCAGAAACATGTGACGTGCTGTGGGTGGGTGCTCCAGCCTGGAGGTCCCTCTGACACGGGAGGTGACACGGACACCCAGGCACTTCCCTCTCCCTGTGCTCATGACCGAACTGAGGCCCCTTCCCTCACTGAGAAGGAGCCAAACCCAATTTGTGTCATCCCCTAATGCGCTGTTATATGTTCCAATGGCTCCAATTAGGTAATGGCAGCTCCAGCAGCAGAAAGTGGAGGGGGTTGCTCAGCGTTCATCCCGCTCTGGGCTGTGCTGTGACACCGATCCTAACGAGCACCAGGCACGGGGGGTGTCCCCCTGAGCCGCTCAGCGCTGGTTAATGTGCACTTAACACCAAGTGCTATCTGAAAAAGATGCTCGGCCAGCGGGGACCGCCACGGGGCCGTGGAATTTCTGCTTTCCAACGGGATCCTCCGCGGGGCATCACAGCGGCGCACCCGGGGAGGACTCGCTGCACTCCCGAGAAGAAAGGAAGGCTTGAAGTGAAGATTTAAAGAAGGGGATGGAGCATCTACAAAGCAGGGGAACACACGCCCTCCAGCTGTGGAAGGAGGCAGAAGGGAGACCGAGATAAAAGGGGAGCTTTGATCTTCCTCGATCCATCGGGCTTCGATCGGCGCGTCCCGCTGTGCCGGGGCTGGCCGGGGGCTGGTTGTCACCGCCTCGGTGCTGGGCTGGATGGCAGCAAAGGCACGTTCAGCCCTCCCCCGACCTGTCCCCGGGCTGGGCTTCCTCTGCTCAGCCGGGCACTGCCCCGTGTGGGACCCCCGGGTGTCCTGCTGCTGCTCCCACCGAGCTGTGCTGCGAGGGGGGAACAGCAACAGTGTCCTGGTTATTGGCTTAAAAGCACTCAAATCCACTCCCTTCCCCACCTGTGTCCTGCTGCAGGATCCACAGGAGTTCAAGGCCATGGGAGAGGCCAAACTTACCCCGAATCCCAGGGCTTCTTCTGCTGGGGTTTGAGGAAAGGCAGGGAGTGCACCAGGAGTGATGAGCTGGTGGGTTTGGGCATTGCTCAAACAACACAGAACATAACAAGCACCTGTTCAGGTGCCCAGTGTGATACAAACACTCAGGGCACTGTTCCTACTCCCGCAGCAGGGGAGGAGCTCAGGGCAAAATGTAACCCCTGCCATTTAAGGAAGGGAGCCAGAGCTCCCATTTCCACTGCCCCCAGCTTTAGGATGCTCCTGGCACCGGCAGGACCATTTGGGACTGCAGAGTCTCCTTGGTGGTGAGGAGTGACACCCCCTTTGAGCCGTGGGGGTGTCCCCCTCTCCAGGAAACAGGCACAGCCCCAAGGCTGCCAGAGCTGCAGGAGGGTTTGGACAACGCTCTGAGGGACAGGGTGGGATTCTTGGGGTGTGTGTGCAGGGCCAGGGGTTGGGCTGGATGATCCTGGTGGGTCCCTTCCAGCTCAGGACGTGCTACATTTCTATGATTTCCTTTACTGCACACTGGGAAAAGAAGAGTGGAATTCTGCCTGTGCATCCCACTCACTCCTGGCCCTGTGTCCCAGCTCTCTCTGCAGCCCCTCCATCCTCCCCACCTGGCACAGAGTCCCTGCTTGGTGTCAGTGCCAGAGCAGCTCAGTCACACTTACAAATCCCCTTTGCAATTTCATTCATTTCAAAGCTCCCTGTTACAGCTCCAGCCTTTAATCTCACACTCCATAAATCAATCAGCAAGGGAGCTGGGGAGCAGCCCTGCTGTGGGCAGCTCCTGCCAGGGGATACGGGGCTGGTGCCACAAGGTGCCCCTTGGGGGAAGACAAGAGACAGCAGCAGGAACCCCGGGGGACAAAGAAGGATGGATCTCAGGGCAAGGTTCTTCCCCCCCAGGCTGGTTGGGCACTGAACAGGCTCCCCAGGGCAGTGGGCACAGCCCCAAGGCTGCCAGAGCTGCAGGAGGCTTTGGACAACGCTCTGAGGGGCAGGGTGGGATTGTTGGGGTGTCTGTGCAGGGCCAGGAGCTGGACTCTATCCTTGTGGGTCTGGATCCTCTGTGGCTCTCTGAGTTCCTGGATAGCAGGTGTGGATCAGCCTCACACCCAGAGCCACCTTGGGTGTGTTTCTGGAGGTGAAATAAGCTCAGACTTGCAGTGTCTCTATGTGGAGGGTGCTCAGTCTCATCTCGTGCCCACCCTGTGTCACCCAGGGGTGCAGCAATGCAGGTGCTCGGGGAGCAGGGGCTGCCAGACCCTTTCCAGTGGGAATACCCAGCCCTGGGAGGTGACCCTCTCAGTGGTGATGGATTTGCTCAGGAGTAACACCCCCTTTTGGTGACCATGAAGCCACCACATTGTTTAGATTTGTGCCAAGGTCTTTTTCTGGCTCATCTTTTGGTGGATTGAGGCCAGTGAATATTTGCTTCAGAATTCCAGTGTTTGCATGCTTGGAGTTGTTCCCCCACCTACATCCAATGCCACCCTGGGAGAGAAGATTAAGGAATTTTGTTCCGTGGTGGAAACACAAGCGTGTGTCAGCTCTGAAGTGTTTTGTAAAATTATGGTGATTTCGCCCAATTTTGTTTATTGGAGGGAAAAAAACATGTGAAAACATTTAAAATGGCCATTTTGACATGTTAAGAATGAAATGTTTTGATTTTTTGGGGTCTGAAACATTCTTCAGTTTAAAAACTCCCTTTCATTTAATTTGGAAAAGCCCAAAAGCTTGATTGAAGTGAAATATTCCGATACTGTCAAATGAAATGTTGACTCCAAACCCTTTCAAAATCAATTTGACAATAATTTGGAAAACCTTTATCTTTTTCCCAGGCTTGAATAACATTACAAGCAAACAAACAAATGCACAGTTTGCGAGTGAACTCTTTTCTGTGCAGCTCTTGTTGCACAAAAAAATTTTAAAAATCCACTTTCTGTGCTTTCAAAAAAGGCCAAAACCCCTTTCCAAGGAAAAAATCTGAGAGAGGTGACTGCTTCCTACAAAATCAAACCTTGCCATGGATGTTGTGGATAAAGAACACATCAGCAGACACCACGATGCAGCTGCCAGAGCTGACCCTGCTCGTGGCTGCACAAGCAGGGAAATACCTGTTTGCAGCAGGGCCATGGGATTGTCTTTGGGTGTGCCATCCCTTTTGGACATGGATTTCCTTTGGACAATCCACACCCTGCCTGTGCCAGAGGTCCACGTTTTTCAAAGTGTGGTGGCAAGTTTGGAAATCATCAGAAAGTGGCTCAGAGGTGCTGGAAACGCTTGGTGTGGAAGGAGAGGGGAGATGGGCAAGGTCTTCATAACACTGTTAAATCCAAGACAACAGTACTATCTGACCTACCTGAGTTTGGAAGTGCCTTAGGAAGGGACACCCCAATGCCCTTGGCTGGAGACCAAGGCAGAGGATCAGCTGGAGGGTGCAGCCAGACGAGCTGAGTGTGAACAGGCAGAGAGATAAACCCTCCAACAGCTTGTTCTGGCTGTGGGGGAGTCTCTATCACTCACTGGGATATCTCCCTGCAGGCTGTGCTGGAACCAGGCAGACACCCTGGGCTTGAGTGGGGTGAAGTTCTCCCTCCTGGCCAGAAACCACGTTGTCCTTGCAGCTTTTCTTGGCCTGATCTTTGGAAAGGCCAGGCCAGGAGGGCTGATTTCCCAGTTTACACAGGTACCTACAGCAGAAAAGGTCCCTTCCCTGTCCCCTTTCCCAGTGGCCTCAAATGGGAAGCACAGAGAAAAGCAAGGACAAAGTGCCAGCTCTGGTTCCTTCCCAGTCCCCACAGGGCCATGCCAACCAAATCCTGGTTCCCAGGGAGTCAGGGCAGGGCCTGAAACAGGCTGAGCTGATGCCTCAGGTTGGACAGCAGGAGGAATTTCTTCATGGAAAGGGTTGTTGAACACTGGAATGGGCTCTCAGGGAGGTTTGGAGTGCCCAGCCCTGGAGGTGTCCAAGGCAGGTCTGGCTGTGACACTCAGTGCTCTGGGCTGGGGGAGAGGGTGGGGATGGGGCACAGGGGGGACTCCATGGGCTGGGAGGGTTTTTCCAGCCTCAAGGATTTTGTGATTCTGGGATGGCTTCAAGGCTGTTTCAGGCATCCTCCTTGGGCAGAAGGAATCTCCAGGTGACCCCATGCCTGGCCCTGCTCCCCCCTCTCTCATGCACGATGGTACCCCATTGGTACCCCCAGAAGGAACTGTTCCCTGGAGCAGTGACAGCAGCTCTCTGCTCCCTGCAGTCTTGCTCTGTGCCCTTTGATGGCCACTCAGGACCAGTCAGTTCCCTGCAGGCAGGTGGATGGGACAGGAGTGTTTTAATCCACCCAGCAGCAAATGTGACCTCCTGCCCCACTGAGCCTCTCTGGGGGTACCAGGGGCACCCTCAGCTCCTGAGGCAGGGGGACAACTGAGGGACATCTCTCATTTCTGTGCCAGGCATTGGGGACCAACTGCAGAAGCTCCCCAGCATCTCTGCTGCTGTCACCCTGCTGCCCTCAGAGATGGCGTTTGGGGACACAGGTCCCAGGGAAAACGCTGGCACCATCAGGAGTCCAGGTGCTGGCCGTGGCACCAGCACAGGATGGAAACCCAGCCCTGCCCTGAGGTGTTTGCAGCACAACACTTGGCACAAGTGCCTGTTCCCACTGCCCGTGCCCTGGGACATGCCCTGCCTGAACCCCCAGATGTACAAATCAAAAAGCACCTCAAGCTCAGCTGTGGCTGGGCAGGGTGGGATGTTGCATCCCAGCCTCCCATCTGGCTCCTCAAAATCCTAGAATCATGGAATGGTTGGAGTTGGAAGAGACCTTAAGGCTCATTTGCTCCCCCTCTGCCACAGACGGCTCATCTGCATCAATTTTCTGTTTTTGAAGTGACACCTTCAGCTGGAGATACTGAATTGTTCTGGTAGCAAAGACAAGGGCTGATGGTGAAGGGCTGCAGAAAGGCTCTGTGATATGAAGTGAAGTGACTGGTGACAAAATGGCAGATAAAATTCGGTGTAGATAGATGAAAACCAACTTACATGGAAAATACAGTCCTAACTTTATGAATTAAATAAAGCCCTGTGAGCTTGCCTGTCACTGCTAAAGAACAAGATCTCGGTGTTATAATACAGGCAGCTTTGAAAATGTCATCTCTGTGCTCAGCAGCGCTTCAGGAAAGCAAATCAAATGTTAGGATTTATTAGGAAAGGAATGAAGACCAGGAATATAAAGACCAGCTGTCAGCCCATCCCCGTGGGAATCCCTGGTGGGCTCTGCTTTCAAGCTCAGGGAGTTCTGGCCCCATCTCCCAAGGGATGTGGAGTGTGACAGGAGATGGGAAAATCCTGCGTGCCCCAGAGGGTGGAGTGGTGTTGGCTGCTCGATTTCCAGCCCAAGGACCAGGGACCTTCCCACAGAACTGATGGAACCACGTTCGTGTTCAACAGCAGGTGGTTTTTCACGTGGCATGCAGGGAAAATGCCCAACTCCGTGGGCAGGTTCACAGGAGGGAAACTCATTAAGGGATGTTGGATTGCAGGGCACCTGCAGGTTGGGGGTCTTTTGGCTGGTCAGTGGGTGCCAGCCCTGGGCTTGCACAGGTCCCTGAGCATCTGCTTTTGCTCCAGGAGGAGAGAATGGGGTGGGCCTGGGCTCAGGGCCAGCCTGAATCAGGGGGGCAGATGCTGGGAGACCAAGAGGTGTCATAAAACAGGAGGGGAAATTCAACTCAGTGAAAAATAGAATCACAGAACCACAGAATCACAGAGTGATTTGGGTTGGAAAGGATCCCAAAATCATCCAGTTCCACCCCCTGCCATGGGCAGGGACACTTCCACTGTCCCAGGTTGCTCCAACCTGGCCTTGGACACTTCCAGGGATCCAGGGGCAGCCACAGCTTCTCTGGGCAACCTGTGCCAGGGCCTGCCCACCCTCACAGGGAAGGATTTCCTCCCAACATCTAAACCTGTCCTCCTTCAGCTTAAAGCCATTCCCCCTTGTCACTTCAGGCTCCTCTCCCAAGTCCCTCTCCAGCTCTCTTGGAGCCCCTTTAGGTACTGGAAGGGGGTCTGAGATCTCCCCAGATCCTTCTCCTCTCCAGGCTGAAACAATGGGATCTGAACCAGAGCATCAGACCCCAGAGAATCCCACACAAAAGTCCAGGTAAGACTGTCCAATCTTCAGGATGCTTTGATGACATGAACCCAGAGCAGAGCAGGTGCCATGGCTTCCCTGCTCACAGGAAAGCTCATTTTAGCTTGGCTGATTTAGGAAACAGCCAGAAAAACAGGGAAAAACTGGTGGGGTTGGGAAGAGCTGGGGAGGGGGAACAGCAGGAGGGGCTGGAGGCTGTCAAGGAGCAGGAAGGAGCCACTTGGTGCAGGACAGAAGGAAAGCACTCTGGTCCATGTTTGCTCTCTCTGGGGTGGGGGTCCAGTGTCCCTGACTCACAGCTGGGTCCCTCTTTGGTCCTTTATTTCTCCCACCTCCTGCTCCCCCCCTGCCTCCTCTGCTGGTGGTGCATCACACGGAGATGGAGGAGCTGAGTGAAATGAAAACATCATTTCTGAGTTGTCTGAGGCTGTTCTAGCCCAGCATCACCCCTGGCCCCAGGACACCCACAGGCTGGAGGTGCCACAGTGCTTCCCCAGCCTCCCCACAGCCCCTGGGCTGCAGTTGGCTCCAGGCAGGAGCAGAGCTGCCAGCAGGACATTCCCAGTGCCCAGGGCATCCTCCAGTGCCCGAGGGCAGCTGCAGAGCCCAGCTCATCCCAAAGGAAAGCTGTGATCCTTGGGGCTCCTGTGCCCCCAGGGCACCCAGGAATCTCTCTCACTTGCTTCCCACTTTGCCCATGGATTCCCTCTCCAGCCTGCACCCAGGAGGGATTTCAAGTGCAAGAAACCTCTTTAGACGTCTTGGGGTGGTTTTTTTAAAGGTTTCCTTTATCCCAAAGTACTTAAACACCCCTCTTTCAAAACCCTTCCTACCCTGACTCAGAGCCTCAGCTTTAAGTAGTGCTTTGAATTAAGGGTCTCAAATATGCATTCAATTGAAGCTTAAAAGGGGTAGTTAATGTATGGTACATAAATAGCTATTATTAAATACATTCACTGAAGATTAACAACTGCTGTGTGTAATGGATACGTGTCTAACCACTATGATATAGCTGAATTTCCCTATTATAGAGCTGCTGGGTGTGTGTCTGCCAGAACAGAGCAGAAATTCCCAGTGAATAATTCAGCAGGTGAATTTAGCCTCTCTTTGTGTCTGTGGAGCTGTGGGACATCCCCCCGTGGATTCACAGTTCGGGGCTGCTTCCTCCCGTTTCTCCCACTTGTTCTCAGAGGATTTCACTGGGACACAGGTGGTTCCTGTGGCTGTTCCTGGGGGTGGGGGATGAAATCACAGCCTCCTGCATCCCCCCAGCCACCTCCCAGCTCCAGGGCTGCTGTTCCTGGT
>NW_020957200.1:80003-83278 GCF_003031625.1 Empidonax traillii | reverse complement strand
GGACATCCCCCCGTGGATTCACAGTTCGGGGCTGCTTCCTCCCGTTTCTCCCACTTGTTCTCAGAGGATTTCACTGGGACACAGGTGGTTCCTGTGGCTGTTCCTGGGGGTGGGGGATGAAATCACAGCCTCCTGCATCCCCCCAGCCACCTCCCAGCTCCAGGGCTGCTGTTCCTGGTGCTGCTTCAGGAGACCAAAGCTGGCAGGGCAGCAGCAGCTCCAGCCCTCAGCCCTGTGCCAGGGGTGGTCCTGGGCAGCAGGAAGAGTCACTGAGGTTGGAAATGACCTCTGAGGTCATCATGTCCAACCAAAAATAATCTGTGGCTTTATAATCTGCCCGTGCTCCCAGAGCAGGGGAGCCAGAGGGGGCTTGGGCTGTCAGGGCCTCTTGTGTCTCTTAAAGAAAGTTCCCCCTTGGTACCTGGGTCCCTTTGTCTGTGTCTGAGCCTCCAGGGGCTGCAGGGCCCTCCTGGGCTGCTTCAGCAGAGGTTTTGTCACAAAAAACACCCCCTTCCTTGCTCAGCTCATCTTTGAGTTACTCCTCCCTCTTGATGTGGGTTTTCCCTTTCCTGCACTTCCCAGCTGGCTCAGTCCCATCCACAACTCATCCAAAGGGTGGCAGGGGATAGGCAGGGTGGGAGGTTGTCTGATGCTTTCCAAAAAGCATCTCACAGAGATGCCACAGCTCCTTTCTGGGAACATAATGTGCCCACCAGGCCTGTGTGTTGTTTCCTCCATGTGGCATAGGGGGAAACAAAAGTCCCCTTGCCCAGCCCAGCTCCCAAAATAAAAGGGAAACAGGGAGGGGGGGAAATAAAAAAAAATTAAAAATAAAAGGCTTGGGGATGAAAATAACTAACTGAGGCATGTCCCCTGTGCTGGGAAGATCAAGTGCTCCTGATGGTTCTGGCACGCTGGTGACAGCTTTGTCTGTTGTCTGTACATACATTTGAGCTGTGAGCCCACACGGGAGGCTCTGCAGGCAGCCCCAGTGCCTCTGACAGCAGGGAACACATTGGCTCCCTTCTGCTGGCAAAAGGCTCAGCCCAATCCAGGCTGTCAGAGAGGGAAGGGGAATGAAAAGGGTGCTGGGGGGGGAGGGAAGGGGAGAGGAGAAGGAGCTGCCACTGCCGATGTCATCGCGGGACCGAGAGGGAGCTGCTGCAGGAACGCTCTGGGTGTTCCACGGGAATGCTCTGCTGGGAGAGAGCAACCAGAGAGCCTGCCAGGGACACTGAGGGCAACCAGAGAGCCTGCCAGGGACACTGAGGGCAACCAGAGAGCCTGCCAGGGACACTGAGGGCAACCAGAGACACTGCCAGGGGCACTGAGGGCAACCAGAGAGCCTGCCAGGGGCACTGAGGGCAACCAGAGACACTGCCAGGGACACTGAGGGCATGTGGGCATCATCCCTCCATGCATCCATGCACCCACACTCCTATCCATATATCCCTCTCTCCCTCCCTCCCTCCATCCATCCCTCCCTCCATCCATCCATCCCTCCACCCCTCCATCCCTCCATCCATCCATCAGTCCATCCATCCGTCCCTCCATCCCTCCATCCCTCCCTCCATCCATCAGTCCATCCCTCCACCCCTCTATCCATCCATCCCTCCACCCCTCCATCCCTGCTCCTGGCACTGCATCCCTGAGTGTGCCTCGTGTGTGCCCAGCCAGGGTGTCCCTGTGAGTGCAGGGCTCTGCAGGACTCCTGCACCCCAAGCATGAGGAGATCCATCTGTTCCAGAGGGTGACCAGGGAGGAGACAGTTGTGCTGAGGTGGGGAGAGCCCAGCACTGACTCCATCCTGGACGTCAAATGGGAAAGGAAAAATTAGCAGTGACTGGAACAATAATCTCCCCCTCTCTTCAGGTCTGAGGGCTCAAGGAGGCCACATTTGTTGAAATCCACACCCTGCTGGGAGGTTCTCCCCACCTTTGCAAGGATCCTGGCACCTTCCACCCTGCTCCTCGGTGGATGAGGAGCCAAGCCCACATCCCTTCCAACACAGGTAGGAGCTTTGGAGCTCCAGGCAGCAGATTCTCTGCTCTCCCAAGCCTTCCTCCCAGTTATCCACAGCCTGGAGCTGCTCCGTGTGGGAGGTGGCTCCTCACTGCTGTGCTGGGACTGCACCTACAGGACCACAAACCTCAGGTGTGGGGTGTCCCCACATGCCCCAGAGCCCATCAGGGAGAAGAAATATATGTAGAAATGAGCTCTCCTAACATCTTGTACTGCTCTGAATGTCAGTGTTCCAGGGCAGCAGGAGCTCCCAGAGCATCAGGGATTTCCTTGGCAGCAGAAGGGGGGCCCAAAACCAGGGCTGTGTGAAGACCTGCAGCACCTGGACCTCTGGACCACCTTTCTGAGACTGCCTTCCTCGTGTTCTGAGGGCTTTTGTCACCAGCCACTGGTGAAATGAGTTCATCCTGAGGTGTCACTGATGCCCACTGACCATTTTAAGACCCCAGAGCCTGCACTTCTGCTGCCTGGGACCTTCCAGGGACTGGGAGAAGCCGCCTTTGAGGCTCCACATCTCTGGTTTCTTTCCCCCATGAAAAACCAAACAAGAGCAGCACTTTCCATCAGCAGCATTTTCCCCTCTCCCCTCCTGGAAGCAGAGTCAGGAAGGTCTCCAGGTCCCCCAGGGAGCCCAGCCCAGCAGCACCACTGGGGTTCTCAGCAGCACCACCAATTTACACCTCCCGTGGAGGATGTGGCTTCCTAATTTCAGGGGTACCTTGGAAACTGTGAGTTGGCTTCTCCAGCCCTTCCTGGCAGCCCCTCCTCCACACGGATCAGCTGCAATTTCCAACCAGCTGATTAGAGGAGGCAAATGAATTCTTTCATTAGCGGGAGCATTGTTATAATTAGGGTAGAAATTTGGTACTGATGCCTTTTAGAAAAGCAGAAGCGAGAAAACCCACCCTGTTTGATACTGTTTTAAGGCCTCCTTAATTAAAAAAAAGAAGTAACGTGTGTATATTTGGTTGGGTTTTTTTAATATATATCTATATTTGCTGGCTGTGTTGAGTTGCTGCAGTTTGTTAATATAAGTGAAAATCATCGTTATCATAATTCATTGCAAAAAAAAAAAAAAAGAAATAAAAATCAAGAGGTCACAGAGATATTTTGGGAGATGTTGGTGAATCAAAACAAATTGCATTTCCAGCAGCTGGCATTTGCAGCTCCTGCTCGGTCCTGAGCGATAGGATGGGGGAGGAAATAAATAGAGAGGCAGAAAGATAAATCCCGAGCAGCAGATAGACGGGTTT
>NW_020957200.1:73765-79838 GCF_003031625.1 Empidonax traillii | reverse complement strand
AAAAAAAAAAAAAAGAAATAAAAATCAAGAGGTCACAGAGATATTTTGGGAGATGTTGGTGAATCAAAACAAATTGCATTTCCAGCAGCTGGCATTTGCAGCTCCTGCTCGGTCCTGAGCGATAGGATGGGGGAGGAAATAAATAGAGAGGCAGAAAGATAAATCCCGAGCAGCAGATAGACGGGTTTATGTAGCATTTTCATGTATCATTGTTGGGTGACATGGTGTGAGTTATCTCTGTAATTACAGCCCTCCCGCTCCCGGGACCCGCAGGGATCCCTGCCTGGAGCTGCTGGAGGGGCAGGCACAGGGAAGCAGCCCCTGGGCTCCCTTCCCACGGCTCCCACGGAGCTCCCAGGGTGTGCTGGGCTCCCTGCCCTGCAGGGACAGAGGGGGATCCCTGCAGCACCCACCTGACACACCCCCCTGTCCTACAACCACTGCAGGGCTTGGGTTGGAAGGGACCTTAAAGCCCATCCAGTGCCACCCCCTGCCATGGTCAGGGACACCTTCCACTGTCCCAGGCTGCTCCAACCTGGCCTTGGACACTTCCAGGGATCCAGGGGCAGCCACAGCTTCTCTGCCCAACCTGTGCCAGGGCCTGCCCACCCTCACAGCCAACAAATCCTTCCCAGTATCCCATCTAAACCTACTCTTTTTCACCCTGAAACCCTTCCCCCTGGAAATGATGGCTTGGAAAAGCTCAGGGACTGTGCAGTCATTAAGGCTTCTGTCCCTCTGCTCTTTGAGAGCTCTGAGGCCAGGACTCAATCTGAGATTGTTTCTCTTCAAAACCTATGAATTGATTTCTGCCAGGGCATTGGAAAATGAGTTTTCTCCCCTCCTTTCAGAGCTGGGCTGTCACTGAAAGCCTCACTGTGCTCATATCCCTGTCCAGGTTGGTGTGGCTGCTGTTAACCTGCTGTTTCAGTGTTATGCTGGCTGAGATGTGCCAAGGACACCGATAATTTCTGGTTGTTCTTGGTTCCAGGCAGCATTTTCTTGCTCTGGCTCTCTGGGAATGCTGAGACAGGAAAGGTTTGCTGAATCTGCCTGACTCCAACCCACCCATGTGGGAAAGGGTCAGCTCTGAACTCCCTGCACTTTGTATGGGTTTAGCTTTCTGGTTTATCACACCTTTCCCGTGCCCAGGACACATGGGCAGAGTGATTTGCCACACATTGTGCCCTTCATGGTGACGTTGTGGGGCTTTCCACGCCCCAGTTTTTGTTTGGCTGATCTGGAAGACACGGAGAGACATTTTCCTTTCCTTTCCTCTTCATTCCTGGCACTTGCATGGGCTCAGGTCCACCTCAGACACTTCCTGAAGGTTGCAGAGCCTGGGCTGTGCTCCATCTGCCTCCACGGGACAGGGTCAGGAAGCAGGAATGCAGACAGGTGCCAGCAGCTTGGACCATCCATGACTTCCTTCTGTTCCTACAAATATGTGCAGAGGAGTACCCAGAAATCAGGGAATAATAGAAGGGGCAGAGCAACAAGCTTTGGAGATAAAAAAGGTAACTTCACTTTCTGAGCTAATTACACCTAATCCTAAACTCCAGAATAGCAACATCTGTCTGGACTCCAGCTGTGCAGCCACAGATGGATGTGTCCCTTCCACCTGCACCCTCCAAACTCCTCCCTTGGGGCTTCCCAGGGATCCTCATCCACAGAGCAAAGAGAAGAGCTGAGTTTCTCCCCTGCTCCTGGGCTCTGCAAAGGTAACAGGATGTTTTTGTTGAGTGAACTGCTGTGACTTTCCTGGGATTTCTGTGGGGCTGGAGAGGGACAGGATGAGGAGGTTCCTGTTATCCCCAGTGGAGCCAAGCAGTGAAGTGCTGATCTCTCCCACAGCTCAGCACCCACCCCCTTCCCAGGCAAGTGAAGCCTTCCTGGCTCTGGGCAAGCCCCCAAACCCCTGAACCTTGGCTGGTCCCAGGCCCTGGTGTTGCATAAACTGCCTGATGTGATTTGGTGTCACATTCTCTGCCCTGTCTGGGTTTTGTCCCAGGCTAGAGGGGCAGATTATCTGCACCACTCCTCCTCCTTGTCCCGTGTGCTTCCTCTGGGGGGGAACACCTCCTGCTCTGCCCAGCTGACCCTCCTGCCCTCCAGGAGCCTCCACAGCTGCTTTCAAGGCTGGGAGAAGGTCTCTCCCAGCCCTGCTGGCTGTCACTGCACTGATCCTCCAGCCAGCAGCCAGAGGGTCAAATCCTTCCAGGAAAACGTAATCACTTCCAGAGAGCACAAATGCAATTTGGAGGGGAGCTTTGTGGCTGGAGATTGCAGAGGCCAGAGGCTCTCCCAGGGCTGGGAGGGAGTGGGGAAGCTGGCAGCTCCCCCCACCCTGCTGCTCACCCAGCTGCTGCATGGCAGGAGGAGAGAGTGGGACATCCCCTGGCAGCACAGACCCAGCCTGGCTGGGCATTGATCACAGATCACAGATCCAGTCTGGCTGGGCACCGATCACAGATCCAGCCTGGCTGGGCACAGGTCACAGATCCAGCCTGGCTGGGCACACACCCAACCCTCATTCCCAACCCTCAGCCCTCAGGGCTGCTGGCTCCTGCCCACCAGCTGGAGCTGGGCACTGAGGGGATGAGCCTGGGACTGTGCAGGCCCAAAAAAGAGCAGCTGAAGCTCTCAGGTGAAGTGCTCAGGTCCAGACACCTTCCCATGCCTCTGCAGTCCAGGTTCAAACCCTTCCCACTGCCCTGAGACAGGATGTGAGTGAGGCTGTTGTTGTCCCATCACAGGGAGAATCTGCCATCTAACAGGTGCCAGTGGGACTTTAGTACCTATATTGGTACCAAAGATGGGGTTGTGGCTGCCCCTGGATCCCTGGAACTGTCCAAGGCCAGATTGGACAGGGCTTGGAGTAACCTGGGCTGGTGGGAGGTGTCCCTGCCCATGGCAGGGGGTGGAAGGAAGTGATCTTTAAAATCCCTCCCAACCCAAATCAGTCTGTGATTCTGTGATAATATTTTGGGATTTTGAGCTTCAGACAACTCTTTCATGATCTCATGTGTTGGGATTCCAGGTTTTTCCAGACCCATAGACCATCACCCACATTCACCCTGTGTGTGATGGGGAGGGTTCTCCCTCCCAGGGGCTGCTCAGGAGGGGGGGGCAGCAACCAACAGGATCATCTGAGAGGTCATTTTTGGGGAACTCTGTGTCCCACATCTGCCATCAGAGCTGCTGTCCCACCCCTGTGAGCTGCAGTTGTCCTGATTCAGCTCCTCTGGTCCATCTGCAGGAACCTGGGGAGAGGAAAAGCTTTGGCACCACTTCAGAGGACAGTCTTTGTTCTCCTGTGACACCCCTGGGGGTCGAGGTGAGGACAATTGCTGATGGCTCAGGTTGCACAAAGGATTCCACCACAGCTCGTCCTGAAAAATTAAGATCTTACAGACATCCAATGAGCTGAGTGTCCCTTCCAAGCCTGATTTCAAAGTATTCATCTTTTGGAAATGTTTAATTGTAATTGCCTTAAATTTCAAAACAAGAGGTCACCTGAACTGGAAAATAGATTGTTTTCTTCCCCTTCAAGAATGTCAAAACACTTCATTTTGACAAATTCAGAACTCCTTCCAAATTTTTTTCTGACTCAGTAAATTAATCAAAACCGACCTCCTCTTTAAAGTAAGTGTCAGTTTTGAAATAATCTGCATTTTCCAGTGGAAAAACCCCACAATTCATCCAAAAGTTCCTACGGCTTGTTGTCTCTGTGTCTCTCCTGTGCTGCATTCCCAGTAAATGGGATCCAAGCTGGATTAATTACATTGGGCAAGGAGACAAAATCAGGAGCAGCACCAGCCTGAGTGGGAAACTTATTTTTCAGATTCAAAGATAAGTTGAGAACATTTCTCTTTTTGCTTGTTCCTCCAAGTGTGAGGCTGAGCAGACTTTCAAGGTGTGGTGTCTGCAGGGGGTTTCTCTGCTGCATAGACCTGTGACCCTTGAAATCCCCACCTTCCCAGCCAGCCTGTGCTCTCTGTGCCTTCCCATTTCCCCCTAAAAAGAGGCTGCAGCTACTGTGCCTGTAAACACTAATTTATTGCTGATGCAGTCCAGGAGGGGCTGTAAAAAACCTTTGCACCTCATTGAATATTGAGGAATTCAGCTGGGGCCAGACACTGACCCCAGACACACATGGGAGGATCCAGTCTGGAACAACTTCATCACCCCAGTTCTCAGGGGGTGTGTAAGTGGGGCAGGAAAAGTGGAGTCTACAGAAAAACTCTGGTTTCAGAGAATCCCAGAATGGTTTGGTTTGGAAGGAACCTTAAAAAACATCTCATTCCACCCCCTGCCATGGGCAGGGATACCTTCTACCAGCCCAGGTCGTTCCAACCTGGCCTTGGACACTTCCAGGGATCCAGGGGCAGCCACAGCTTCTCTGGGCAACCTGTGCCAGGGCCTGCCCACCCTCACAGCCAGGAATCCTTTCCCAATATCCCATCCAACCCTGCCCTCTGGCAGTGGGAAGCCATTCCCTGTGTCCTGTCCCTCCATCCCTTGTCCCCAGTCCCTCTCCAGCTCTCCTGGAGCCCCTTTAGGCCCTGCAAGGGGCTCTCAGGTGTCCCTGGATCCTTCTCTTCTCCAGGGGAACCCCCCCAGCTCTCCCAGCCTGGCTCCAGAGCAGAGGGGCTCCAGTTCTGGGATCAAAGGTCTCCTGAGGGGGAACTGGGATGTGACAAAATGAAGCTCTGGGTCAGCTCTGATGGGCTGTTGAGTTTTGCTCTGGGAGGATCCATGGGGTGACTCTTGGGGCTGGGCCTGTGCAGGTCTGAGGGTTGGACTGGATGGTCCTGGTGGGTCCCTCCCAGCTCAGCACATTCTGGGGTTCTGTGGAGCAAACACACACTGCCCAGAGGGAGCTGAGAGCCACCCTGTGTGAGTGCCAGGCTTTCCTGGGAAGCTCTGGCACCTCAGCAGAGCAGGAGTGCTCAGCAAACTGGGCACTGAGGGACAGAGTGCCCTCCCCCAGGCACTCCAACACCACCCTCCTTCAAATCCAGCCTCTCATGTGCTGCCCGTGGGGAAAGAGCCTCCCTAGAGCTGAGCTGGGGGAGGATTCCAGCTGGATTCAGGCAAAACCACGTGGAGGGGACACCCACAATCTGACCTGCTGGGCAGTGGTGCCACCCATGCCTGTAAGAATGATGTGACTGCAGAGTTTGCAGCAGCTGGACAGAGGTTTTAGAGCTGCCAGTGGCACTGAAACAGAAGAATTGTTTCCTCCCTGAACCCAGCACCCTGCGTGATTCCAGGCCAGAGTGGGATGGCAGGGATTTCCCAGGGAAATGCTCCTGGCTCCAGCTCTCCCTGCTGCTGATACAAGGCAGACACAGACCCTGGAATTCCTGGGAGTGCCTCAGGGATGAGCAGCCTGGCTGGGATGGCAGAGAGGGAGCAGCACGGGGGGCACACAGGGCAGGGTTTGTGCTGCCCCAGGTGGGACTGTGGATGCTGCTCCCAGAGCAGCAAACCTCCTCCACCAGCCTGGAGTGACAACTTGTTTTTCCCTGGGTGTGGGAAGGGCCAAGCTCTGTGTGGGGATCCAAGACTGATCTGCCAACAGCTGCAAGGTGATGGCTGGGACAGGGATGGAGAGGACAGTCCCACCCCCAGGGTGTGCTCACAGCACACCCCCCCCGGCTCTCCTGGCACCCTGGCCAGTGGTCCCTGGGCCAAAGGGACGTGTCTGCCTTGACCCTCTGTTCCCCCCAGAGTGCCACCTGACAGCACTTTAAACGAACACCCCCCCCTCCCGTGCAAACGAGCCCAAATTCCCCAAGGAATTCTCCCACCTTCCCTGCTCCTCCAATCAGCTCCCCCAGCCACAAATCCTGGCAGCCACCACGCAGCCACCTCTGAATGAAGTTGCCATAGTTACTGGGGCCTCACAGCAGCGAGCCGAGCTCATTAAAATGATTTGAATGGCTACCCCATAATCAAGGCACTCGGGGAGGGGAGGTCTGGCAGGGAGGAGACCCCCGGGATGGGCTCCAGCCCCTGTGCTGGGAGGGATGGAGGAGAGCAGCTCCAGAGCCTGCCCAGCTCCAGA
>NW_020957200.1:69306-72959 GCF_003031625.1 Empidonax traillii | reverse complement strand
AAAAAAAAAACCAAAACAACAAACCCACATCTTTTTTTTTTGGATTCACCCAAAACATTCCTCCAAAATAAGCTTTTATCTTCCTTTTTTTATTTTTTTTTTTATCACCAAGACAAGGCTGTGAAGGACAAGTATTTTGGGGTTTAGCTTAAACCCAAGCAGTTAAAAAAGGTATTAGACATATCATGGAATACTACAGGGAAAAAAAACAAAACAAAACAAAACAAAAAAGCCACCCAAAATATCCTGCTGGAAAAACCTCAGGGTTTTTTTTTTTTTTGAGCACTCCTGCTCGGGGAGGAGGTCACTGTGGTTCCTCAGGTAGGAGGATGGGGCTGTGCAGTGACAGCTGCAGGATGTGGGTGAGGGCACTGCTGGCTCTGGGAGATCAGGACACCCCCGGGAGCAGAAGGTGCTCCCAGGGGGCTGATTGCTGGGAGATGAAGGATTCCCAGTCCCCTCAGCCTGTCAGCAGCCTGAGCCTCTCAAGGAGACCCCCAGCCCAAACTCTGGGCTGGGCAGTGCCCTGGGCTGGGCTCCCACCCAGCCATCCGTGCACCAGAGCCAGCTCAGGAGAGGAGGTTCTTCATTCCCTTCATCCATCCCAGCTCCCTCAGGCCCAGCAAGGCAGGGAGGAGTGGGGGGATGTCCAGGCACCCCCATGACATGGGCAGAGCTGCTGAGGAGACCCCTGAGCCCCTCCCCAGCCCCAGGGTGGTGCTGTGGTGGCATTTGGGAGCTTCCCCCCTTGACAGTGATGCCCTTCCCCTGCTGGGAGCTGGCTGGGCCAGGGCAGTTCCTACCCCAGGGGATGCTGCCTTTGCTGGGCCAGCTCGGGGTCCTGGGCTAGGTGGGCTGTTTGAAGCAGCAGTGGCAGCTCTGCAGGTCTCCACTGGTGTTTCCCCACAGCACAGGGACCACCAGTGGCAGCTCCCAGGGGCTCCCGTGCTCCCCAAGGGAGGCCAGGCCTGCACCCCTGGCTGTGCAGGAGAGCTATCAGGGTACATGGATAATCTTTTACTCTTCAGTACAAATAATTTATTACATTAAAATAACGTTTTTAAAAAATGAGTACTTTGGGAATAATTCAGGCTCGCCTGCGGAGGCATTTTTCAAAGTGCCATAATAGGCACTTAGAAATGGGTGGTTATTTTTATTCTCCCAGCCTGTCAAGAAGCTGATGGATCGAACTGGCTGATGACAAGGCAGCTGAGTGCTCATAGAGGAGACCACAGCGGGAACAGGAGCCTGTTACAAACGAGCAGCCAGCCCGGGTCGGGGCCTCCCCGCAGCACTGGCAGCTCTGCAGCAGGACCTGCTCCCCCTGGGTGACAGTCACCTGGCTGAGTGGGCACAGGCAGCCCTGGTACCCCTCTGCTCTCCAGAGCAGTGGGGAGAAGCATCACCCTCCCCATGGGCATCCCAGTCTGGTGGAAATCCCGCTTCCCACACCCCCAATCCATCTCCAGGGGGATGAGCGTCCTGAGGTGGCACCTGGGACCCCTTGGGGAGTGGAACCACAGCCAGACAGACACGGGAGAGGGGAAGGGGAAAACAGATGTGGCAGAGGGAAAGGGGAAAAGCCCCCCTGGCAGGAGTTTCAGTTGTGAGAACCACCAGTACCCTGAACAGGGTCAGAGCCAACGGGGGGGGGGGACGCCCAAACTTATCTCCTGATGACAGGTCTATCCTCATATCACAGTGTTCCACGTTCTCACCCTCTTCACCACAGCCAAAAATAAACCTTCCTCCTTCATCTCACCTCAGAACTGGCGAGGCTGCTGTGAACCTTGCAAGCAGAGACCTTTGTGTGTCAAGGGATGAGGCCTGGGCATGTGTGCCCACAGCCTGGCATCTGCCTCCTGAGCGAGGCTGGCGTGGCTGGGAGAATCCCAGCTTGCCCATGGCTGGCTCCTGGGTGGAAGGATTCTCCTCCTATCAGTTAATCTCCCAGCCTGGCAGCCTCTGCTGGCTCCTTGTTATCCCCTTTCACACATGGAAAATGATTTCCATGGAGCCAGAGAGCAAATGCCTCCAGAAGGGCACTGATCACCTTGGCATCCCAGATTCCCATTCCTTGATGAGCTCCAAGCCTTGGCTCTGCAGCCAGTGTGTGACACAGGGCAGGGGAAACCCAAATTCCCTGTTCCCATGTCCAGATTGGCTCGAGCAGGTAACAGAGGTGTTTTGGAGCTGTGAATTGCTGAGCCACTGCAGTGCCCTGGCTCGGGCCAGCCCAGCCCCTTCGTGCTGCCTGAGCCTTCCTGTGCTCAGAGACCAGCAGGGTGTCCCTTGGAGCCTCCCTGAGCCCCCCTGAGCACCACCAGCTGGACACTGAGGCAGAGATTTGCTGGGGAAGCATCTCCAGCAGCTGCTCCTGGGGCTGAAGGAGCAACCCTGGGCTGGCTCCAGGGTCAGAACCCTTCCTGAGGTTTGGAAAGGGAGGTACAGACTCCTGGAAGTGTGAGGCAAACCCCCCCAGTGCTGTGATCAGCTTCATTGAGGGTTTCATTGGAACAGAGCCACCCAGTGCTGCTGGAGGTGGAGAGAGCCCTGAGCCAGGCATGGGGAACACGTGGGAATGCTGGAAACCTGTAACTGCTGCTGAGGGGTTCCCACAAGACCTGGGGGGTGCAGGAGGGAAGGCTAGAGAGTGAGGGATATTCTGGGGAAGCTCCAGCCTTGTTTCTCACCTCCCTCACCAGGGTGGGCAATGGATGTCCTGGGGAAAGCTCTGGGACTCTCAAGTCCTGCTTGTCACCCGCTCAGCAGGGGGGACAGGCAGCCCCACCAGCAGCTTGGGATCTCTGGAGGGCATTGGCAGCACCCTGTGATGGCTCTACACAAGTGGGGATGCTCAGACTGCACCCTTCTGCTGCCCTGGTAGCCCCTGCCTGGTGGGTCCCACTATTTCCAGCTCTTCCAGTTCCTAACTGGGGAGGGCTCCCAGCTGCAGACACAGAGGTGCTGGTCTGTGCAGCTGAGGCTCTTCCCTGATGCTCCAGCCTGTCAAAGCCTGGCAGGCTGTGGAAGAAATGAAAAGGAACATCACTTTGAATTTCAGAGCCCAGAAGTTGCAGCATCTCCCTCTCTCACAGCCTCCTGCTGCAGTTTCAAAGCTCTCCTGATGCTCATGAATTGATTCTCTATTCTGGGAGGCAAGGAGGGTTTACAGGCTCATCTCCACCCTCCTGTGCACAGAGCTGACAGGATACATGCCCAGGGTGGTATCAAGAGCCAGAGGCAGAGCTGACAACTGAGGAACTCTCTGTTGTTCTTCCTCCCACTCCATCCTTTAAAAGTCCCAGTTTCCTCAGGAGTGATGGGCCAGGTGAAGGTGGGAAAGAAAACACACCTGGTGCTGTGTCTGCTGGGATTTTCCTGCTAATCCTGCTTCCTTTGGAGGAGGTTTTAGGGCTCTGAGAGACTTGTTTGCCTGCACTGCAGCCTGGATGACACACTCAGCTGGCCCTGCTCTCCTGCAGCTCAGGGAAGGGACACAGAGAGCACACCCAACCTGACCCAAAGCCTTCATCTCTTCTCCATCTCCCTGATATCAGGGCATGTCCAATTAGAAGCAATGACCACCTCTGACCTCCTTTGGTTTGAAAAGCCTCATTATGTTGGATTTTTGCTGGTTGAGATTCTCTCCA
>NW_020957200.1:65641-69285 GCF_003031625.1 Empidonax traillii | reverse complement strand
AAAAAAAAAACCAAAACAACAAACCCACATCTTTTTTTTTTGGATTCACCCAAAACATTCCTCCAAAATAAGCTTTTATCTTCCTTTTTTTATTTTTTTTTTATCACCAAGACAAGGCTGTGAAGGACAAGTATTTTGGGGTTTAGCTTAAACCCAAGCAGTTAAAAAAGGTATTAGACATATCATGGAATACTACAGGGAAAAAAACAAAACAAAACAAAACAAAAAAACCACCCAAAATATCCTGCTGGAAAAACCTCAGGGTTTTTTTTTTTTGAGCACTCCTGCTCGGGGAGGAGGTCACTGTGGTTCCTCAGGCAGGAGGATGGGGCTGTGCAGTGACAGCTGCAGGATGTGGGTGAGGGCACTGCTGGCTCTGGGAGATCAGGACACCTCCGGGAGCAGAAGGTGCTCCCAGGGGGCTGATTGCTGGGAGATGAAGGATTCCCAGTCCCCTCAGCCTGTCAGCAGCCTGAGCCTCTCAAGGAGACCCCCAGCCCAAACTCTGGGCTGGGCAGTGCCCTGGGCTGGGCTCCCACCCAGCCATCCCTGCACCAGAGCCAGCTCAGGAGAGGAGGTTCTTCATTCCCTTCATCCATCCCAGCTCCCTCAGGCCCAGCAAGGCAGGGAGGAGTGGGGGGATGTCCAGGCACCCCCATGACATGGGCAGAGCTGCTGAGGAGACCCCTGAGCCCCTCCCCAGCCCCAGGGTGGTGCTGTAGTGGCATTTGGGAGCTTCCCCCCTTGACAGTGATGCCCTTCCCCTGCTGGGAGCTGGTTGGGCCAGGGCAGTTCCTACCCGAGGGGATGCTGCCTTTGCTGGGCCAGCTCGGGGTCCTGGGTAGGTGGGCTGTTTGAAGCAGCGGTGGCAGCTCTGCAGGTCTCCACTGGTGTTTCCCCACAGCACAGGGACCACCAGTGGCAGCTCCCAGGGGCTCCCGTGCTCCCCAAGGGAGGCCAGGCCTGCACCCCTGGCTGTGCAGGAGAGCTATCAGGGTACATGGATAATCTTTTACTCTTCAGTACAAATAATTTATTACATTAAAATAACGTTTTTAAAAAATGAGTACTTTGGGAATAATTCAGGCTCGCCTGCGGAGGCATTTTTCAAAGTGCCATAATAGGCACTTAGAAATGGGTGGTTATTTTTATTCTCCCAGCCTGTCAAGAAGCTGATGGATCGAACTGGCTGATGACAAGGCAGCTGAGTGCTCATAGAAGAGACCACAGCGGGAACAGGAGCCTGTTACAAACGAGCAGCCAGCCCGGGTCGGGGTCTCCCCGCAGCACTGGCAGCTCTGCAGCAGGACCTGCTCCCCCTGGGTGACAGTCACCTGGCTGAGTGGGCACAGGCAGCCCTGGTACCCCTCTGCTCTCCAGAGCAGTGGGGAGAAGCATCACCCTCCCCCTGGGCATCCCAGTCTGGTGGAAATCCCGCTTCCCACACCCCCAATCCATCTCCAGGGGGATGAGCGTCCTGAGGTGGCACCTGGGACCCCTGGGGGAGTGGAACCACAGCCAGACAGACACGGGAGAGGGGAAGGGGAAAACAGATGTGGCAGAGGGGAAGGGGAAAAGCCCCCCTGGCAGGAGTTTCAGTTGTGAGAACCACCAGTACCCTGAACAGGGTCAGAGCCAACCGGGGGGGGACGCCCAAACTTATCTCCTGATGACAGGTCTATCCTCATATCACAGTGTTCCACGTTCTCACCCTCTTCACCACAGCCAAAAATAAACCTTCCTCCTTCATCTCACCTCAGAACTGGCGAGGCTGCTGTGAACCTTGCAAGCAGAGACCTTTGTGTGTCAAGGGATGGGGCCTGGGCATGTGTGCCCACAGCCTGGCATCTGCCTCCTGAGCAAGGCTGGCGTGGCTGGGAGAATCCCAGCTTGCCCATGGCTGGCTCCTGGGTGGAAGGATTCTCCTCCTATCAGTTAATCTCCCAGCCTGGCAGCCTCTGCTGGCTCCTTGTTATCCCCTTTCACACATGGAAAATGATTTCCATGGAGCCAGAGAGCAAATGCCTCCAGAAGGGCACTGATCACCTTGGCATCCCAGATTCCCATTCCTTGATGAGCTCCAAGCCTTGGCTCTGCAGCCAGTGTGTGACACAGGGCAGGGGAAACCCAAACTCCCTGTTCCCATGTCCAGACTGGCTCGAGCAGGTAACAGAGGTGTTTTGGAGCTGTGAATTGCTGAGCCACTGCAGTGCCCTGGCTCGGGCCAGCCCAGCCCCTTCCTGCTGCCTGAGCCTTCCTGTGCTCAGAGACCAGCAGGGTGTCCCTTGGAGCCTCCCTGAGCCCCCCTGAGCACCACCAGCTCGACACTGAGGCAGAGATTTGCTGGGGAAGCATCTCCAGCAGCTGCTCCTGGGGCTGAAGGAGCAACCCTGGGCTGGCTCCAGGGTCAGAACCCTTCCTGAGGTTTGGAAAGGGAGGTACAGACTCCTGGAAGTTTGAGGCAAACCCCCCCAGTGCTGTGATCAGCTTCATTGAGGGTTTCATTGGAACAGAGCCACCCAGTGCTGCTGGAGGTGGAGAGAGCCCTGAGCCAGGCATGGGGAACACGTGGGAATGCTGGAAACCTGTAACTGCTGCTGAGGGGTTCCCACAAGACCTGGGGGGTGCAGAAGGGAAGGCTGGAGAGTGAGGGATATTCTGGGGAAGCTCCAGCCTTGTTTCTCACCTCCCTCACCAGGGTGGGCAATGGATGTCCTGGGGAAAGCTCTGGGACTCTCAAGTCCTGATTGTCACCCGCTCAGCAGGGGGGGACAGGCAGCCCCACCAGCAGCTTGGGATCTCTGGAGGGCATTGGCAGCACCCTGTGATGGCTCTACACAAGTGGGGATGCTCAGACTGCACCCTCCTGCTGCCCTGGTAGCCCCTGCCTGGTGGGTCCCACTATTTCCAGCTCTTCCAGTTCCTAACTGGGGAGGGCTCCCAGCTGCAGACACAGAGGTGCTGGTCTGTGCAGCTGAGGCTCTTCCCTGATGCTCCAGCCTGTCAAAGCCTGGCAGGCTGCGGAAGAAATGAAAAGGAACATCACTTTGAATTTCAGAGCCCAGAAGTTGCAGCATCTCCCTCTCTCACAGCCTCCTGCTGCAGTTTCAAAGCTCTCCTGATGCTCATGAATTGATTCTCTATTCTGGGAGGCAAGGAGGGTTTGCAGGCTCATCTCCACCCTCCTGTGCACAGAGCTGACAGGATACATGCCCAGGGTGGTATCAAGAGCCAGAGGCAGAGCTGACAACTGAGGAACTCTCTGTTGTTCTTCCTCCCACTCCATCCTTTAAAAGTCCCAGTTTCCTCAGGAGTGGGCCAGGTGAAGGTGGGAAAGAAAACACACCTGGTGCTGTGTCTGCTGGGATTTTCCTGCTAATCCTGCTTCCTTTGGAGGAGGTTTTAGGGCTCTGAGAGACTTGTTTGCCTGCACTGCAGCCTGGATGACACACTCGGCTGGCCCTGCTCTCCTGCAGCTCAGGGAAGGGACACAGAGAGCACACCCAACCTGACCCAAAGCCTTCATCTCTTCTCCATCTCCCTGATATCAGGGCATGTCCAATTAGAAGCAATGACCACCTCTGACCTCCTTTGGTTTGAAAAGCCTCATTATGTTGGATTTTTGCTGGTTGAGATTCTCTCCA
>NW_020957200.1:61666-64381 GCF_003031625.1 Empidonax traillii | reverse complement strand
GTCTGCTCCAGTCCAGAACTGTTCAGGTGTTCAGTTCCTGTCTGTGCCATTGCCAGGATGTTAATCTGGACCTCCAGAGAGACCAGAGAGCCTTCAGAGGATGATGGGATGGCTGGGAGCAGAGACAGAAGCAATCAAAGCACGTGTTCCTCATTTTCCATCCAAGGTCTGGGGCTTGCTCAGGTTGGGGCCCTGGACACTCAGGCTGTTCCAGTAATTTGTGCAAGGTTTTGTCAGCTGCAGACCCTGGGCAAAGCCTTCTTGTTTCCAAGCTTTATGATGGACAGCAGCTCTCCTGGAGCCAAATACATCCCCACCTTGTGCTACTGTCTGTGAGTGGGGTCCCTGGACACAACCAGTGCAGATGAGCATCCCTCACAGGCTCCAGTGTCCTGTCCCCTCTGCCAGGACAGCTGGCCTTTCCTGCCCTCAGTGGCTGCACAGCTTTCACCTGCAGACACGGGGGGTGTCCCACAGCCCAGCCCTGGGCACCTCCCTGGCATCTCAGCTCACCTGAGGCTTTCACTTCCCCCACATCTGCTCCTGCCCCACACAGCAAGAAACCACCTCAGAGGGTGTCCAGGACAGCCCTCCCAGATCAGAAACCTCATGCCCTGGGTCTCCTCTGGTGTGGAGAGGATGGTGAAAGCGCCTTCTCCAAGAAGAACAAACCAGTGAGGAAAGAGAAAACAGAGATCCAAACTTCCTGTTTCAGCTCTTTTCCAGAAAAGGTACAAAACCTCCTCAAGTATTGGCCACACAAACCTCCAGGAAGACCTGACCCCATCCCCAGCCCCTCTGCTCCAGATGAAGGACTCACTCCATCTGCATTTGTATGTGTTGTCCCACAGCCTCTCTTTTTTTCCTCTGACCTGAAAGCCAAAATGGCCTTTGGGGGGCTGGGGAAGTCTTGCTCCCATCCCACAAGTGCCCTGTGGCACCCCCAGCAGTCTGACAGTCTTGTTTATCCCAGCTGTGGTGGATGAGGTGACTGCTTTCTGGAAACCACCCAGCATTAGGGGCAGAGCAGGGGGTATTTTGGGATCTGTGAGTCTCAGAGCTGCCCCATTCTGCCTTGGTTCCCCAGTCACCAAATCTTCTTCCCTCTTGTCACAAGCGGGATGTGAGGGATGGGGAGAAGGGGGTGGTGTGGGCACTGGGTGCTTTGGGAAGGAACATGTTCAGAGATCCCTGAGGTGCTGAGGGATAACTGCACAGCACCTTCAGGGGCTCGGGAAGAGGAGTTTTCTCCCTGAAAATACAGAACCAGATTGGAAAACTGCCAGCCCAGCTCCTTACTGGGGGAAACCTCCATCCTAGCAGGCAGCCAGTGGAGCTGAGGGGGGCCTGAGTGGGCACTGAGAACTGTGCTGGACCAAAAATGAAAGTAGGGGAAGAATCTCCTTGGTTCAGCACCCCCAGCCTGAAGGACACTCACATCCCTGGGGCAGGGAGTGCAAACTCAGCTGGCTGTTGTGCTGTGCTTCCAAATACACACCAAAACCTGCCCGGGGCCTCAGTGTGTGAGAGCAGCTGTCCCCTGAGCTGTCTGTGTGTCCTTCCTTTTCCCACACCCCCACACAGCTGATCTCTCCTGTCACAGGACCCTTGGCCCCAGCTTGGGCAAAGCTCTGGGATGGGACAGGGGAACTGGGTCTTTGGCTGCTCTCCACCCTTGGATCCCAACCATTCAGGCTCAGGTGAGCCTCACAGCTCCCCCTCTTTAAACCCCAGGAACCCCTCAGTTCCCCCAGGGATGCCCCTGTGAGGTTCCCCCTCGCCCTTTTATCACATGTTTGATGATGTGCTAATGCAGAGCCCCAGCGTTGCTCCCAGGGAGCCTCCAGGCTGTTCTGGGGATGGTGAGACCATCTGGGGAACCAAGAAGGACCGGACTGTTGGGATATAACAGGTTGTACCTGCATTTCTGCCTGCTCAGCTGCACCTGCCCAGGACACACGGGAGGGGTGAGAGCAGGAGGTGACTCTGTCCGTCCCCATTCCCTTTTGTTGCCACTTCCCTGGCTCTCCATCCCCATCCTCCGGAGCCATTGGTGTGAGTGGCTTCGTGCTTCCCTCTAGTGGTCCCAGCTCCCCTCCGGAGTCACTGCTGATCCCCCTGCACAGATGATCCCTCCTTGTCCTTGCCGTGTCCCTGGGCAGAGCAGCCACACGAGCAGAGGGACCTGGGGCAGGGTGAACTCGAGGGTGGGTCACAGTGTGTCACAGGACATCTCAGCTGGGTGCTCATCCTCAGCTGTGTCACCCCCATGAGGGGGTCTCTCCTCACCTTGCAGGGCGTTCCTGCCTCTGGGGTGCTTGAAGGTCCCTGTCTGAGCACAGACCTTGGCCACAACAAAATCCTGTGGCTGGTGTTCAGAATGTTTTCCTCCTTATTCCCCTGAGAGATTTTGCAGTCGTTTCCAAAATGCTGACTCAGCTAAATTTCGGTGCTGGGTCCACAAATGCTGTTTTGTGCCTGGAGACTTGCCCAGGAATACTCCTGTTCTCCTGTTTAAGGACTGTCCAGTGGAGTCAATTCTCTTGAGTCAAAGCCTTGCTGGAGCAAATGCAGCTTTTGGAGGAGTGTTGCTGTTCTGGAGTGCCTGGGATGGAGCTCAGGCTTTGCTGGCACAGCAGGTTCTCACTTTAAGAAACCTCTCGATCTTTTAAAAGACTCTTTGGGCTCTCAGCTTCAGCAGGGTCTTGGTCAGCA
>NW_020957200.1:58434-60522 GCF_003031625.1 Empidonax traillii | reverse complement strand
TGATGACTTTGTGTCTTACACCAAGAGCATGAACTCAGCAGCTGCTTTCCATGGAGGAAGCCAATCCCATTCCTTCAGGAGCAGTGCAAGGCAAACAGCCTGGCAGCTACTGAGTGCCCAGCTGGGGGGAGCAGTTTGGCCCCTGCACGGGACAGGGGCCAAAGCAGTTCTGACTTGCCCTTCCCTTAGGCCAGTGTGTCTCTAACCTGGTTATCTCAGTGAAGCAAAGCAACCCAAGCAAACTGGGAGAGCTGCCTGTGTGTGGCACATGGAGGTGGTTCCCCTTTAGCCCCCCAGGTGCTGTTCAGCCCAGCCCAGCTACAGGAACAGGCTGAGGCAGCTGCTGAGTTCCTGCTCTTGCTGTGGGACAACAGGTCATGTAGAAGGGGTCACCCATCCCAACACTACAAGATAATTTTAGGAGGGAAGTCATCTTGTGCACTTACATCCCTCTGAGGACCCGGGCCCTGGTAGATCCCGTTCATTTCTCCATCACATCATGGTAAAAGGCCAGTGGGAAGATGTGGCTCCAGGCCTGGGAAGTTGTTAGTGAGGCCAATCACGCCTGATAATTAGCACTGAGAGCACTGAGCTCATCCACTTCTCCTCAGCTCAGCATTGTCCTTGTCTTGCTACATTACTTTTTGGCAGTGGCCCAGCCAGCACATGAGAGATATTGAACTGACCTTACAGCAGAGCAATAAAGCACGAGCAGAGCATCAACACCCATCCCTAACCCACAGATCATCAGGAGGCAGCCAAACACTCCTGTCAACCCTGGTGACCTCCACGTCTCCCCAGAGCCCTGAATGAGCCAGCTGGCCAGAGGAGGGGCTGGGCAGACCCCTGGGCAGGATGGCAGCACCCCTTGGTGTTGGGTCTTGAGGAGGAACAAAAGTGATGGGCTGTTTGGGGGAGTTTTTCCTGTCTGGTCTCTGAAAGATGCCCAAGTTCATTGCACCATCTCCAGTCTTGACTTTGAGTTTCTGTACAAGGAAACCTCCACGTTGTAGCTGTGCCCCTGCATTTACATCCACTGTTAAAATCCACAGGGTTCAGTGATGTGCAGGGAGCAGCAGTAATTTCCCCAGCATGAGAAGCAGCTCAAAAGCCTGATAGGTTTTTAGTTTAAAATGAATCAGTAAAGGAAGAAGAAATAACAAGCAAAGCCCTAAAGAAAACAGCAGCAGTGTTTGCACAGGACAGTGTGTATGTGCATGTCTCAGCTGCCAAACAGAACCACAGAATCACAGCAGACTTTGGGTTGGAAAGGACTTGAGAGGTCATCTAGCTCTCTTGCCATGGGCAGGGACACCTTCCACCAGCCCAGGTTGCTCCAAGCCCTGTCCAACCTGGCCTTGGACACTTCCAGGGATCCAGGGGCAGCCACAGCTTCTCTGGGCAACCTGTGCCAGGGCCTGCCCACCCTCATTGTAGAAAACTTCTTCCTGATATCTAATCTAAGTCATTTCTCTTTCACTTTAAGACCATCACCCCTTGTCCTAGCCCAAAAGGTCCTGCTAAAAGGGTTGTCCCTCATTCTTCTGGGACCCCTTCAAGTACTGAAATAGAGCCCTCGATGGCCAGGACAGGAAGGGTGAGGACAGTGACACTGCCACACACGTGAGAAGAAGCAGGAGATGCACAGTGATGGTCTGGCCCTGCACAAAGCCTGAAGCCCCAGCTCTGTCACACTCTGTGTGGCTGCTGGTGTCAGTCAGGCCATTACCAGGGGTTTTCTCTGTCCTCTGATGCCAAATCCCTCTGCAGGAATATCCCCTCTGACCTCAGATCATAGAATTTCTGAGTTGAAAGGACACACAAAGACCATCCAGTCCAACCCCTGGCCCTGCACAGACACCCCAACAATCCCCCCCTGTCCCTCAGAGCGTTGTCCAAAGCCTCCTGCAGCTCTGGCAGCCTTGGGGCTGTGCCCACTGCCCTGGGGAGCCTGTTCAGTGCCCAACCAGCCTGGGGGGGAAGAACCTTGCCCTGAGATCCACCCTGAGCCTGCCCTGACACAGCTCCAGCCATTCCCTGGGGGCTGTCCCTGCTCCCCCCAGAGCAGAGCTCAGTCCTGCCCCTCCT
>NW_020957200.1:55558-58322 GCF_003031625.1 Empidonax traillii | reverse complement strand
CTGCACAGACACCCCAACAATCCCCCCCTGTCCCTCAGAGCGTTGTCCAAAGCCTCCTGCAGCTCTGGCAGCCTTGGGGCTGTGCCCACTGCCCTGGGGAGCCTGTTCAGTGCCCAACCAGCCTGGGGGGGAAGAACCTTGCCCTGAGATCCACCCTGAGCCTGCCCTGACACAGCTCCAGCCATTCCCCCTGTTCTTCTCTACCCAGCCTTCACATTTGTAACCTTTTGGCCTTCAGATTGCTTCCCTGACTCCCAGTGAGCTCAGATGTGTCCTCTTCTTCATCTCTCTGCCATCTCACATCTACTGTGCTCTGCCTCACTGCCAGCTCACCAGGAGGGTCCAACTGGACCTGCTCCTGGCTCTCTGGGGCTTGGAGAAAGAGGAACCAGCAAAAACTGAGGGTCTCACGCAGGGAGCTCTTCATGTCATGCAGAGAAAAGGGACCAGAATCCCTTTGGCAGAGAGTGTTCTCCCCAAAAACTGTTCCAGACCGATGGAAGCAGAGCCCAGGCTGTAAATGGGGACACTTCAGTCAGCCCTGGTTGAGCCAGAGGGTTCCAGGCGTGCCTGGGAGAGGGGGGAGATGGATTTGGCATGGGAGGGTTTTGCAGCAATGCAAGATTGGCAATTTCTTGCTCAGGTCATCAGTCCAAACTAGTATGGAGACTCTCATCTCCCATGTGGGCCACTGGCCCTCCCCTGGTGCTGGTGACAGCCAGGAGTCCCTGGCAGGACTGTTCTGGCCTGCAAACACAGAACAGTTCAGAGCCTGGGTGTGCAACCCTCAGCAGATCCCTGCAGCGTGTGGCCCAAAATCCCCAGCCAGGAGTTGTCCCCGGTCCAGGATCTCCTGTCCCACATCCCCCAGGGTGTCAGAGGCAGCCCTGTGACACCCCAGTGCCCGTGTTAAAGAGGGATCAGTGTTTCCCTCACTCAGTGCAGCCTCACCAGCCTGGTGACACCACCAAAGCCTCCCAAAGTGTCTGGCTCAGCACGGGCTGTGTCTCGTGTCACACCTGGAAGCATCTGCTCTGTGTGTGTAATGAGCTGGTGATTACTGGGCCAGATGGCCGAGGTCAGGGCTGGGTCAGGACCCTGCTGGAGCCGCTTGTGTGAGCAGCACTTAATGCAATCACTTGACAGGGGCCAAGGAAATTTGCATCTGCTGGACTCGCTCCCTGCGGGTTGTGCTGTAAATAACTGAGCGTTTGGGAGCAGGGGGACAGTCACATTCCTGCCTGTGGACAGGACATGTCTGCAGTGCCAGCCCCAGCCAGGTGTTCCCCTCCCAGCCTGGGGCAGCTTTAGCTCCTCGAGCACAGAACGAGCCCCACTGACTGAGTCCTGCAGGGAGTCATTGGCTCCCCTGCCTCGTGTCAGGGACATCAGCCCGAAAATCACTGCCACAGGAACTGCCTGGGGGCTCCAGTGCCAGCCTGGGCCTCCAGCTGTGTCCCCTGAAAGCACGTCATGGGAACAGCTCACAGAGCACACCGAGGTCTGAGAAGGAAATACCTGAGCAGTGAGAACCACAGGGGCTGAGTGTCCATCTATCTCCCTCTGGAGACTGAGGGGATGGTTCTTCTCCGTGAGGACATTTGTTCTTGGTGTCATTTCTGAGCAGGGTCCGTGGTATGGAGAACCCCAGAGCTCCTGCTGAGCCTCCTCCACCTGGGTGAGAGGAGAGGACACGAGCAGAGGCTGCTGCTGAGCCCCCCCTTGCTCTGGGAGGGCTCCTGTCTGGGCCCTTTTTGGCCAGCAAAGTCAGACAGAGCCGTGCCAGCCACAAGCCATCCTCTCCCTGAAGATGCCCTCTTGGGTTTCCTGCCTTTGCTGTTCTCCCCAGCTCACAAAAAGCACCAGAGGTTTAATTTGTCACCTCAGACAAAGACTAATTTATCCTCTACCTCTGGGCTGCGAGATGGGATTTCCACTCTTAGCAGTGTCAGGCTCAAATAATTCAGTTCTTAAATGCTCTGACTCCTCCCTTACGTACTCTGATCCTTTAGAAATGAATCAGTGACCCCCAAACTGCTGTCACTGGCCAATTTGAGGATACTTTGGCAGCCTCAGTGTTACTTCTGCACCTGAAAAAGGAAAGAGCCAAGGTGCTGTTGCCAGTTATAAAGACAAAACCAAACACAAAAGTAGATGTGGAGCTGCTTCATTCCACGTGAAACTCCATCCTCTGCCAGTCACTGCCCCAAAAGCTGTGGGGCTGTGGGGCTGCAGGACTGGCTCTTGCAGCCTGGCAGGTGGAATGGAGGAACCCTGAGCCTCCCCCCACCAGCTTTCCAGCACCACACCCTCATGCTGAGCTCAATCCCAAGGCAGGGGAATTAGCTGGGATTCCTTCACCTCACTGAAAACACAGACAGACACTACCAAATCCTCTAATTACCCCATTATTTCACAGATTCTGCAGGCAGGACACACCAGTGCAGGGTTGGGGTAACCCACACTCAGAATATCCCCCAGAGACTCTCTTGCTGAACCCTCTTGCTTTAGACATAAGAGATCCTTCAGGAAAACCACCCTGCTTTTTTTTTTTTTATTTTACTTTTTTAATATTATTTTATGGATCAATTCACTGCAACTTTATTGGCAAAAAATAGCTCCTGCTCACGTGTGAGCTGTGTGTGCCATTGTCCCATTATAAAGCCATTGTCATGTTGTTATTGTTATATTGTCATTTCATAAAATGACTGAAAACATGAAGGTTTTATGGGAAATGCTTAATCTTGGATACTTGGGATTATTA
>NW_020957200.1:52638-53654 GCF_003031625.1 Empidonax traillii | reverse complement strand
GCTGGGGGGGGATTCCTCCCTCTTTCCCGAGCCCTGGAGCGGGTGGGCTGCGCGGGCAGGTCCGGAGGGACCCCGGGAATGGCTGGCAGGGGGAAGGCGCTGCCTGGCCGGGTTTGTGGCAATGCCAGCTTGCCCTCTAGTGGCCCTGCTCCCAAACGTCCCTCCGGCTGCTCGGGGCGCTGCGATTGGGGATGGTTTTCCAGGGCTGTTGAGGACGCGCGGCTGGGGATGAGGGGAACGGGAGGCGCATCTGCTTCAAACCTCCGTCCTTCCTAAGGGGCTTCACCCCCCTCCCCACCTTCGTACAGGTCACTGTGTTGGGCACCCGGCTGAGCTGCCTCTTCCTCCTCCTCCTCCTCCTCTTCTCCCTCCTTCTCCTTCTCCTCCTGAGGAGCTCCAGCTACCTGTGGCCAAAGAGGGGTTTGGGAGGGCTGGAGCACTCAGGGGACTCTCTGCAGCAGCAGGGAAAGGGTTTTGCAGCCCAGGCAGCCTTTGCTCTCCCTCCCAGCATTTACTGAAGTTTGGGACAGGTTGGACGTTTCCAGCTGCAGAAACACACTGCCACCCCCTCCCTGGGGGTGTCACTGGGTAATAACACCAAAGCAGCTGCACTCAGATTAAAGGACACTAAATTAGTGAGATTACAGCTAATTCTGCTGAAGGGAAATAATTACCCTCCCAGGGCTAAATGGAGGATAAAAAGGCAAAGTGTTTGGAGCAGAGGGAGGGGGCACAGCTTCCCAGGGCTCCTCGTGCTGGGTGATCTGTGGGCTGGAGGGACACCCCTGCCCTGCAGGCCTGGGGAAAGGAAGGCACCTCATTTGCAGGTGGGCTTTCCCAGCCCCCCTCACGACCTGCTGGGTGGGTCCAAGCGCTCCAGCCCCAAAAATCTCTGCCCTCCCACCACAGATCCCTGGATCAACCCCTCCACAGGTGCTCCCACAGCCATAACCCCGGGTGGATGGACAGGCTGGGAAGGAGAGGCTGGAGAGCAGAGCTGGGAAAGGGCCCTGGGG
>NW_020957200.1:50919-52617 GCF_003031625.1 Empidonax traillii | reverse complement strand
TCAATTCACTGCAACTTTATTGGCAAAAAATAGCTCCTGCTCACGTGTGAGCTGTGTGTGCCATTGTCCCATTATAAAGCCATTGTCATGTTGTTATTGTTATATTGTCATTTCATAAAATGACTGAAAACATGAAGGTTTTATGGGAAATGCTTAATCTTGGATACTTGGGATTATTAACTGAAAAGGTCTCTCGGCACCATTTTATGTTATTTTTATTTATCCAGCCACCCAGCCCTTTGTTCTCTAAGCTCCCAGGAGCAGATAACATTTCACAGCCTTATCACAGCTGGGGACAGCAGTGAGGGCACAGAACCTGCTTTAGTCCCATTCCTGCTTCACGTTTGTTTGGGCCAAGACAGAATCCCAGAATGTGCTGAGCTGGGAGGGACCCCCAAGGACCATCCAGTCCAACCCTCAGCCCCAAGAGTCACCCCCTGTGCCCCAGAGGATCAGCCAAAGCCTCCTGCAGCTCTGGCAGCCTTGGGGCTGTGCCCACTGCCCTGGGGAGCCTGTTCAGTGCCCAACCAGCCTGTGGGGGAAGAACCTTGCCCTGAGATCCACCCTGAGCCTGCCCTGACACAGCTCCAGCCATTCCTACAGATCCTGGGGCTGGTTATCAGAGGAGAAGAGATGAGACAAGAGATTCTCTCTTCTGGGCCCCTCCTGGAGCAGCAGAGCTCACACCAGCAGCTCCACTGGAGCTCCTCAGCACTGAGAAACCCAGAGGGGCAGAGGGACAAGATGGTTTGTCCTTCTGGGAGGGACAAGAGCAAAACGAGGCAGGACCTGACCCAAAATAACCTGGTAGAGGTTCTGCAGCACAGGACCTGCCTTGGCTGGGGGGAACAGGGATATGTGAGGTGCAAACATCACCTGCAGGCACCTCCAGCAGCCTCAGGAGCTCCACTTCAAGGAAGCAGCTGGAGAGAACCCTGAGGACAGCAACAGGAATGATCAGAGGCCTGGAAAGACATTCTCCAAAGGAAGACAGGAGGAGAGGGCAGGTTTAACTTAGAGAAAGGGAGACACAGCATCGATCTGTGAGCACGTGAAGGATCGTGCAGAAAGGACAAGGATGTGCTCTACGTGCCTAGGGTGGGTAAGGAAGGAGGAAATGAGCTTAAACCACACGAGATAGACTGGTGGCAGCACCTGAAAAGCCCTTCCAGCAGGATGGGTAAGGAAGCACTGGTGTAGATTGCCTGGGGAAGGTGTGGAGTTTCCATCACTGGGAGTCTTAGAAGGTGAGGAAATATCTCCCAGGGATATCAGGGAGATGTCAGCTGGTACCACCCACCAGCAGGGACAGGGAAGCTGTCCCTCCACTGTCCCTCCACTGTCCCTCCACTGTCCCTCCACTGTCCCTCCGCTGTCCCTCGTTTGCTCACCGGCCAGCAAGCCAAGAGCAATAAATCCGGGGGGGGGAAAAAGCAGAAGAGTGGAGACAGTTTCTGCTCAGAGACACTGAGAAGTAAATCCCCAGACTAAAAGACGGCAAAAAAATCTCCCTGCCAGTGCTGGGGGGGGATTCCTCCCTCTTTCCCGAGCCCTGGAGCGGGTGGGCTGCGCGGGCAGGTCCGGAGGGACCCCGGGAATGGCTGGCAGGGGGAAGGCGCTGCCTGGCCGGGTTTGTGGCAATGCCAGCTTGCCCTCTAGTGGCCCTGCTCCCAAACGTCCCTCCGGCTGCTCGGGGCG
>NW_020957200.1:49610-50898 GCF_003031625.1 Empidonax traillii | reverse complement strand
TCCAACCCTCAGCCCCAAGAGTCACCCCCTGTGCCCCAGAGGATCAGCCAAAGCCTCCTGCAGCTCTGGCAGCCTTGGGGCTGTGCCCACTGCCCTGGGGAGCCTGTTCAGTGCCCAACCAGCCTGGGGGGGAAGAACCTTGCCCTGAGATCCACCCTGAGCCTGCCCTGACACAGCTCCAGCCATTCCTACAGATCCTGGGGCTGGTTATCAGAGGAGAAGAGATGAGACAAGAGATTCTCTCTTCTTGGCCCCTCCTGGAGCAGCAGAGCTCACACCAGCAGCTCCACTGGAGCTCCTCAGCACTGAGAAACCCAGAGGGGCAGAGGGACAAGATGGTTTGTCCTTCTGGGAGGGACAAGAGCAAAACGAGGCAGGACCTGACCCAAAATAACCTGGTAGAGGTTCTGCAGCACAGGACCTGCCTTGGCTGGGGGGAACAGGGATATGTGAGGTGCAAACATCACCTGCAGGCACCTCCAGCAGCCTCAGGAGCTCCACTTCAAGGAAGCAGCTGGAGAGAACCCTGAGGACAGCAACAGGAATGATCAGAGGCCTGGAAAGACATTCTCCAAAGGAGGACAGGAGGAGAGGGCAGGTTTAACTTAGAGAAAGGGAGACACAGCATCGATCTGTGAGCACGTGAAGGATCGTGCAGAAAGGACAAGGATGTGCTCTACGTGCCTAGGGTGGGTAAGGAAGGAGGAAATGAGCTTAAACCACACGAGACAGACTGGTGGCAGCACCTGAAAAGCCCTTCCAGCAGGATGGGTAAGGAAGCACTGGTGTGGATTGCCTGGGGAAGGTGTGGAGTTTCCATCACTGGGAGTCTTAGAAGGTGAGGAAATATCTCCCAGGGATATCAGGGAGATGTCAGCTGGCACCACCCACCAGCAGGGACAGGGAAGCTGTCCCTCCACTGTCCCTCCACTGTCCCTCCACTGTCCCTCCACTGTCCCTCCGCTGTCCCTCGTTTGCTCACCGGCCAGCAAGCCAAGAGCAATAAATTTGGGGGGGAAAAAAGCAGAAGAGTGGAGACAGTTTCTGCTCAGAGACACTGAGAAGTAAATCCCCAGACTAAAAGACGGCAAAAAAATCCCCCTGCCAGTGCTGGGGGGGGATTCCTCCCTCTTTCCCGAGCCCTGGAGCGGGTGGGCTGCGCGGGCAGGTCCGGAGGGACCCCGGGAATGGCTGGCAGGGGGAAGGCGCTGCCTGGCCGGGTTTGTGGCAATGCCAGCTTGCCCTCTAGTGGCCCTGCTCCCAAACGTCCCTCCGGCTGCTCGGGGCG
>NW_020957200.1:43681-47975 GCF_003031625.1 Empidonax traillii | reverse complement strand
CTGGAGCTGTGTCAGGGCAGGCTCAGGGTGGATCTCAGGGCAAGGTTCTTCCCCCCCAGGCTGGTTGGGCACTGAACAGGCTCCCCAGGGCAGTGGGCACAGCCCCAAGGCTGCCAGAGCTGCAGGAGGCTTTGGCTGATCCTCTGGGGCACAGGGGGTGACTCTTGGGGCTGAGGGTTGGACTGGATGATCCTTGGGGGTCCTTCCAACTCAGCACATTCTGGGATCCTGTGAACCCCCTGCCTGTGACTCCTCCAGCAGAGCAGTGTGGACGAGCATCACTGCCCCCACCACTGTGAGCAAAGGGTTAAATGATACAACTCTCCTTTCCCTGCGAATAGATTTTGCTCTGCTCTCCTGCAATACTGTTTATCAGCAATTGCAGGCTCTAAAATCCCTACTTTACAAGTGCAGCATAACCTGCCAGTTATAATTGGTTGAATTATACCTCATCCCTGATGCAACTCTTGATGAGTCGCCGCCTCGGCCGGAGAACTGATAGGAGACAACTTTATGGCTCTCTTGGAAAACACAATTATAAATTGCATCCCCACCATGAGCCCTGGGAAAGGTTTAACTGTTTCACTGCAGCTCTCAAGGCAAGAAGGATTCACTGCCCGTCCCTTCCCAGCAGGAAGGGAGAAGAGGAGAGACAGATCAGGTGTTCAGAGAGGTCTGATAAGAAATAATAAATAGGAAAAGAGGGATGCACTGGCCTAGTTCCCATTTGCATGAGGGCTTGACAGCAAACAGGAATGGGATTGTGTCTCTTGGCAGGAGAGCTGCAGGGCAAGGGGAGGTACCAGGGTACCCACAAGGCTTGGGCACCATGGGCTCTGCAGCCTTGTGTGGGTCAGGTTATCTCATGATCCCAGCCCTGCTGGAGCCACCCTGGCCCCAAACCCTTCACTGGAATGGATGGCCTGCTCAGGGCTGGTCTTTCAATTCCTCTTTTCCTCTCCATCTCTACACAGTTGGAACTGGGAAACAACTCTCAGCAGGACTGAATGCCCAGTGCAGACAGAAGGGGGATGGCTCGGGGGGTGCAGCAGCTCCCCTGCATGGCCCAGGAGAACGTGGGCCTTGTGGTGTCATGGTGAGGGCCAGGGTTGGTGGATCACCCACAGCAAACCAACCCAGCCCACACCAATCTCTTCTCCAAGGCCTGGGTGCTCACAGGCACTGCTTGGACCCCCGGGAAAGGGGGCCAAGAGCCTTTCCTCTGGGCTTTGGGTGCAGCAGGACCTGCCTCTGCAGCCTCTAAAGCAAAGGCACCTGAGCTGCACCTGAGCTGTGCCCAGCCACTGCAGGGCTGAAATCCTGCTCCAAGGTCAAGCCAAGTTTATCATCAGTAATCCTTGTATCAAAAGGCTGCCTGGGTTTTGTGCTGCTTCTCTCGAGTGATAGAACAGGGACCAGGGGGGCAAACCCCACAGAGCCACAACCAACACTGCCAGGCTTTTCAGCCAGGGGGCATTCCCAAATTCCCCCCTTGTCTTCAAAGGTAGAATTTAGTTCCCTTTCAAAAACAGAGAGAAAGGAATATGTCTTGACTTCACTTTAGTCATTGGAAACGGGCCTGGAAGCAGCTGCCTGTCCTGGTCACCCCCTGTGCTCCAGGAAGCACAATCCTTCTGCAGGAGGTTCCCAGAGAAGCTGTGGCTGCTCTGTTCCTGGAGGGGTTCAAGGGCAGCTTGGATGGGGCTTGGAGCAACCCAGGGTGGTGGAACCCGTGGCAGGGAGATGGATTTTGATGGATCTTTAGGTGATCTTTAAGGTCCCTTCCAACTCAAACCATTCTGTGAGTCTGTGCACCAGCTCTCCTTGTTAATTAAGTCCATTAGGTGAGACCTTTAATAAGGCACTTCAGAAGTAACTGTGAATTGTGCTGGGGAATGTGCTGGGCCCTCCTCAGCCACAAACCCTTCCCACGACACAGTTCAGGGTTTACTCTGCAAAGGGCCCAAAATGGAGTCTGGGATGGAGCTCCCCTTGTACCCTGGGAAAGAAACACTTGATCCTTCTCCCACTGATCCCAAACTGACCTCACTGACTGGCATTTCCACAGCCAGGATGGCTCCAGAGGACACTCCCCTGGAGCAGGTCTGGATGCTGGGTCACTGCCCAAAGCCACCAGGTTGGTGCTCCTGGGCATGTCCTCAGGACCCAAAACATCCCTTCCCAGCAGTGCCCACCTCCAGCACAGTGTTCTCCAGCCACAGCCACGGCTGCCTCTGTCCTGCCAACCCTCAGAGAGGATCTGCACCCCAGGCAGGGCCCATGTGGAGCAGCTCTTGCTGACTCCAGCATCTTGCTCACTCCAGGGTTCTCCCCTTGCACTTTCCACCAGGAAAGGTTGTATTCAGCTTTCATCCCAGGCAGAAAAAAAATTCAGGGTTTTTCCTGAGCCTCTCCAACCCTGAGTGCCCCAGAGAGTGGTGCTGCCAGCCTGGGCTGGGGTGAGTCAGCAGGAGCCTGGAGGTCACCAATCTTCCCTGCACCTTCTTCCCTCCCCGCTCAGCTCCTGCTGACTCAGGGCTCAGAAGCATCTTGGAGCAAATCAACCCATCTCCTCCTTCCAAATCCCTTGAAACACAGGCCCAGAAATATTTACAGGCTCTCTGCCTGTCCCTGACCTTCAGCTTTTATTTGCCTACGTAAATTTTGTTCTATTCTGGAGCTACAAGTTTCATATCAGGGCAGTTCAATCTTTATGAGGATAAAGTGTTTGCAGGGCTCTTAAGCAGCTTAACGTGAGCATGTGTGGGGAAGATTAACAGCTCTGGAAGTCAGAGCAGTTAAGTGACAATATAAAGAGAAAGGAAAGGGGAAAACACCATCAATCTAAAGCAGCATCAGGAATATCTGAGATGAATTACTGAGGGCAACTGGCTGCCAAGCCCAGCAGTGCCTCAGGGAGATGCTCTGATGACCAGTGGAGCCTTCTCAGGGGAAAGGGAGAGACTGAGCAGCTTGGAGGGATCATCTTCTCTACAGCTCCCAAATTTGGGAAATGCTAATTAGCACAGAAAACACACACACTGGGTTTAAGGAAACAAGCTTAAAATAAGCCCTCAAATTCCCTCTCCTAGAGCTTTCCAGGGCAACACCAACAAGGGAGCCCTGTGAAAGCTCCTCTTTGGTCCCAAACACCTGCCCTGGGCTCAGGGCAGGGCTTGGGTGGGAAGGGATTTCCTGGGCTCACCTTGGCCAATCCCAAAGTTCTCCAGCCTGTCCCCTCTGCAAGGACAGGGGTCTCGGTGCTGCCTGGGGGAACAGCTCATGGTTCACCAGGAACCACGCAGGGATGAGGAGAGAGACATGGACACCCTCCAGCCAAGCCAAGAGGAAAACCCTCCAGCCAAGAGGAAAAGCCTCCAGCCAAGACCCCTGCAATCCCCCTGGCCCCAAAATCTCTGGGATAAACTGGAGGTAAACCCCAACACAGACTTCTGAGCTGAATCCCCTGAAGGATTGGCACATTTATGACCATCATTTGGTGTTCTCTTCAAAGCAGGCAGCTGAGTGGAGCAAGGAGGAGGCAGATCCTCAGCACAGCTAAATATGGGCTTCTTCTTCAAGCCGCTGCCAAGCCCTTGGAGATCAAAGTCATCCCACGGGCTGTGGGTGTCCCACAGGGCTCAGGAACCAGCTCCCTCCTTGTTTCCCCATGGAAAGCATCTCCCAGGACACTCACCCTTCTTTCTGCTGAGGAAAAGTTCCCAGGGGGTTGTTGCAGGGCTGATGGCACAGAGAGCACCTCATCAGAGACCTCGTGCTCTCCCCAAGGTATGAGGTGGCCAAAGGGCAGTTAAGAAGTGTCAGAAGACAAGCCAGACATCAGAGGCTGGGTTTGGTTTGACTGTCAGTCACTGCACCTGCACAAGGGAGCAAAAAACCCCCCTCAGGATACTGGTTGCAAAACACAGAGTCATGCAAGGACAAAGACTTTTATGACCTCTGGAAACCAGCTGATATCTGTGTCCTTGGCTTCCCTGGCACGCAGTTAAGGGGTGATTCTGCCTGCCTTCCAAGACATGGGGCTGGTTTGGTAATGAATGGCTGCAGATTTTTCTGGTGGCGCCCCTGGAAATGGGCTGTTTGTATCCAGGGTTTAATTGCACACACAAAGGGAGCCCCAGAGCAGAGCCTGGGGGGTGAAACACGAGGCATCAGGAGAAACAGGGGACGGCTCTGGAGGTCAGGGAGCAAATGCTGGAGGTGCTCTGGCCAAAATCAAACATCATGGCTTTGGCAGAGAGAGGAGATTCCACTGAGGCTGCACTGGGACAGC
>NW_020957200.1:41553-43121 GCF_003031625.1 Empidonax traillii | reverse complement strand
TAATTGCACACACAAAGGGAGCCCCAGAGCAGAGCCTGGGGGGTGAAACACGAGGCATCAGGAGAAACAGGGGACGGCTCTGGAGGTCAGGGAGCAAATGCTGGAGGTGCTCTGGCCAAAATCAAACATCATGGCTTTGGCAGAGAGAGGAGATTCCACTGAGGCTGCACTGGGACAGCTGCCAGAGCAGCACCTGAGCTTGGATTTGGCAGGACATTGTTTGCTGTGTGTTGGCTAAAAAAAGATGAAGTAAAATACCCCACTATAATATCAATGATGCTCATTCTGTGAGCTCTCCCTTTCCCCTCCACATCCTCACTCTCTTCCTTCTGAGCCTCTTTCAAAGAGCAGAGGGAGGAAACCCCCTGGATGCCAAAGAAGAGATCAGGAGGTGACAATCTCCACCTTAACATTGCTGAGCATGGATTTGATGGCAAGGGCAGAGTGAGCATTTCAGAGCAGGGCACCCTCACACACCCCTGGAGCTCAAACTGCCCTGGCTGACAGGAAACTGGACAAATCCCAGCTAATGGTTGACATTCAACCCCAATTTTGGCAGGGAATTTTTCCCCTTGTAGAGCCTGGTAGGAGGCCTGGCCCTCCTGGCCCTTGTCCTGGTGCCTGGGGCTTTCATCAGCCATCTGACCCTTTCCAAACATGTTGTGCATGAGTCATTCCTGCCCTTCTGGGCTCCAAAAGATGTAGAGGTTAGTGACAGACACCTGCTGCCTGGAAAGCTTCAACAACAACATCTCCTGAAGCACCAGTAGTAGAGCTGGGGAGTGTTTGTGGATGGACAGTATCTCTCTTGGAAAATGCCCCCACATCAAAGCAGAACTTTTCCTCCAGGGGGGTGCTTTTGACACATTTCAGCATGGGATAAAAAGATGGTGAGGTCAGAGGGCTCCACTCCAGGGCTGCTGGAATTTCCCCTTATGAGGAAGCCCAGAATTGCAGTAGCACCCAAACATCCAGATTGCATCAAAATAGAGTGGTTTGTTTATCCTGATGTGGGACCTTTTCCTGCGTTTTTGTTCTCCTTTCGGTTCAGCCCCCAGGAGCTCCCTGCCAGTGGAATAGGAAATGTGGCTTCAAAGCAAACCCTGAGCAGGGAAGAATTGCCCAGGTTCACAGGGGCCCACAGCAGTGACAGAGCTCACCAGGACACAGCAGTGGAGAGGGAGGTTAACAAGCCCAAGAACTGCCTGGTGTGTTCCTCTGCTCCCCAAACCAAGTCCAGGTTGTTTTCCAGGGAGAACAAACCCCCCTCTGTGCATCAAGGGAAATCTGCACTGTGCAAACAATAAAGATAACAGGCACAGATAACTTTGCAGGCTGTTGTTTTTATATCTTGGCACGAATATAAATAAGCCTGAACAGTTGCCTTAGAGATGGGAGAAGCCTGTGGATGGGGCTGGAAATCCATGTGCCAGGCAGGAGTGCTGGGACTGAGTCAGCTCCTCACTGCACAGGAACCTTCCCCCACTCCATCCCTCCACCCATCCATCCCTCCATCCCTCCATCCATCCATCCATCCATCCCTCCATCCATCCATCCCTCCATCCATC
>NW_020957200.1:38443-41020 GCF_003031625.1 Empidonax traillii | reverse complement strand
ATCCATCCATCCCTCCATCCATCCCTCCATCCATCCATCCATCCATCCATCCACCCATCCATCCCTCCATCCATCCATCCATCCATCCCTCCATCCATCCACCCATCTATCCATCCCTCCCTCCCTTCCTCCACCCCTCCCTTCCTTCATCCCTCCCTCCTTCCTTCCATCCCTCCCTCCCTCCCTCCACGCTGGGTGTTTATTTATTTCCAACATAACTATTCCCACCCTTCCAGGATGGGATGCACATTTTTAACATCTCAAGAGTTACAGCTGAAATAACTTCCTGGGCAATGAGCTGGACAGGGAGTACCTGCAGGATCAGGGGATTCTCCAGCTGTTTTGTCACCTCTGGCAGTTTGCAACCAGAGTGCAAATGAAACAGGTGTTTCCAGCCAGAAGAGCTTTGGCCAACTGTGTATTTGTGCAAGGACATGAAGACCAAGACACCTCCTGCTCTGCCCAGGCCACCCTCAGGAGCCTCATCCCACAGCCAGCCACTTGTAAGAGACTGGCTGAGAACCATTTATGGAGCTGTTGTTATTTATAAATTATGATGCAATTTCTGCACACAGAGGGTTTGTTATGTTGAGTCAAATTCTTGCTTATCGGTGTCTGGGCTCTGCCATGACAGATTAATACTGATTTGAATAAAAACTCTAAGCTTTCTGGGACATTATCTCCATGGTCTTTACCCTGAGAAGTTGGGAAGAGGGTCCCACCTCAGTGACACTGAATTTCAACCCCAAATTTTTGACACGAGCCTTTCTCTAGGATGGATTTGTTCTTACAGGTAATATTTTAATAGCTGTAAAATTAGGAATAATTTCTCTACAGTACAATCAGCCCAAACCCCTGCAAGGAAATCCACTCAGACACCAATACCCACTGTAGGCAGATTATCTGCTCTTCTGCATCGTAAGGATTGTAAGAAATGAATTTTGAAGAAGAGAGAAATTCTCATTGAGTTATTTAAACAGAACATGTTTCTCAGAAGAGAAGCAAAGGGGCTGGTAATGCCTTCACCCAGGTCCTGGTCACTGTCCACCAGCAGGGAAACTGGAAAACTGCGCAGAAACTTTCCCAGATTTCATGATGGCATTGAAACGGGTGAGATTTTTGTCAAATCCAGGTACTCTGTACCCTGGAACGGGGTGTGGGCTCTGATGCATCCCTTGCACCTGCCACAGAATCTTCCTGTTCTCGGCAAAACCACTCTCAGCATCAGATTTACGGAGGGGCTGCTGGTTGTGGTTGATCCCAGAGCCACAGATCTCCAGGGGAGCTCCCTCTGCTCCCCTTCCCCCTGGGGGACCCTGTCCTGGATGTCCCTGGGAAGGGCTGAGACCAGGGAGGAGGTCCTGGAGGGCTGGGAGGACAGGGATGGGAGGGACCTCTCCATGGGATGGGGGACCAGCCCTGCAGCCAGCACAGGGTGTCCTCCTGCCCTTCCTCCTCCACACGGGGTTAAAAGGGCCACAAAACATCGACCCAGCAGCGATAGTGCCCAGGAGCAAAGTGCTGGAGGGGTTTTCCCAACCATTCTCTTCAAAAGAGACTGGTCAATACCCTCCTCTGCAGGGCCTAACGGCCTGGGAATGATGCCCTCGGGCACGGGGTGCTTTGTGGGCAGGATCCCTGCACAGGTGGGCACAAACCAGCCCTCCCAAACTGCCCTTCCCACCCCAGACCCCTCACTCCAACCCTCCTGCAGGTGCAACCCCCTCAGCTGGGTGTACCTGGCCATTCCTCTGACCCACAGGCCAGCACTGCAGCCATCCTGACTCACTCCTCTTGCCCTGCTGGGACCAGGATTTCATCCAAGCCCCGCTGGGAGCTCTGCTTGTCCTTTGGGAGCCCTCTCTGAGGGCTGGGCAGCAAGAACTGGGCTGTGAGGCTGTGACACCCCCCTTCTAGCAGGGACTGGGCCGTGATTTAGGAGGCTGATCGTTCCTAGAGCTGTGGAAATATCCTGACATTTCTGCCTGTCTCTGCTCCTGCTGCTGCAGACAGAGTGTTCCTGATTTCTGTACCCTGCCTGGAGCACAGGCACTCTGGGGGCTCGCAGGGCTCGGTGCCTGGGGAAAGTTCCCTTCTTGCCACGCCCGGTGTGACCATGGCAATATGTTTGCCACCAGCAGCACTCCCATTTTAGCTTTTAATAGAAGTTTGCTTTGTTTCTGCCTGGTAATGGTTGGGATCTTCTCCAGGAGCTCATCTCTCCCAAGGAGGATGGGCTTTGTTAAGCTTGTGCAGGGGGAACAAGGGACAGGAGGAGAGGGAACGGCCTCCAGCTGTGCCAGGGGAGGCTCAGGTTGGATATTAGGGAAAAATTCTTCACTTGGAAGAGTGGTTAATCATTGGAAGGGGCTGCCCAGGGAGGTGGTGGAGTCCCCATCCCTGGAGGTGTTCAGAAATCAAGCAGATGTGGCACTCCAGGATATGATTTATTGGGCTCGGGGGTATCTATTCAAAGTTTGAACTTGATGATCTTGGAAGTGTTTTCCAGCCTTCCTGGTTCTGTGATCCTGTGAAGGGCACTGGGGGAAGCCATGGCTGGGGAGGTGGCTGAGAGGA
>NW_020957200.1:33473-38003 GCF_003031625.1 Empidonax traillii | reverse complement strand
AAGAGCAGGGATTTCTCCCTGGTTTTTTTTTGGAGAACTGTGGCTGCTGGCTGGAGGTGCTGAGAGGGGAGAAGAGGGAAGAAAGGACCCAAAGGCAAGAGATCACTGGGCTGGCAGGGCAGAGGGCCTGCTTTTTGCCCCAGGATTTACTGCTCAGTTCTGATCCAGCCCCGCTGAGACCATCAAATCCCCCCCTTTGACCAATCCTTCCTGCACATCCTGGGCACAGGATGCTCTGGAGGAGCTGTCCTGCAGCTGGCAGGGGATTTGCTGGTTCTAGACCCCGCAGGGAGCTGTCAGCACCCCGTGCAGGGGCTGCCCCTAGGCTGCTCTCACACCCAGGGGTTCCTTTTAAAGCTGCCAGCTGGAGACTCCTGAGTGGAGTGCAGGGTGTTGTCGGTGCTGTGGCTGCTCCCCTGGAGCCTGCCTGCCCTCGAGGTGCCAAGCTGCTGCTCCTGCCCTTGGAGAGGAGCCAGCTCTGCAGCATTACAATTTAATTAAATCTCTCCAGCAGCTGCAGGGGGAAGAACTTCGACAGGAGACAGAAAGAAAGGTGAGAGGGGTGGGGGAAGGGGGCAGGGGCAGCTGTGGGGTTCTTGTGCCTCGCACTCTGTATCCCACCAGGGGGGTAAAACGAGGGGTTGACATCCTTTGGGTTGTCTCTGGGACTGGGAGCACCACTGTGGGCACTCCCAGCCCTGTCAGATGCCTCCTGTTCCTGAGCCCTGGGGCAGGTCCAGCCGTGGCCGTGGGGCAGCAGAACCCCAGCAGTGCAGGGGGGCTGAAGGGCAGGTACCCCTTGGCCATGAGAGCCAAGGAGACACGTTCAAGTGAAGAGCTGCTCACCCTTGTTTTCCTCTGGAGGATTTGCTGAGGACTTCTCCTGCCTTCCTTCAGCACATGCCACCCCTGTGCTCACCAGCTGAGCTGGCAATAAACCCAAACCTTTGCCCTGGACCTCACCACTCGGGTCCTTCCCTCCTCTAAATCCCTCTGTGTTTTCCCTGAGTCTCCTGAGTGGAGATAAATCTTCCAATTTATTTATATGTCAGTGCTCTCACCCCCTGCTTGGAGATTCGTGCTCTTGCTGTCCTTCCCAAGGGAATGTGCTCACCAAAGCATCCAGGGAGAAAGGGCAGGGCACAGCTCAGGGCACAGGGAGAAGATCCTTGTGTGGTCCTTTATCCCTGAATCAGCTGGAGCACTGAGTCCTCCCTGTCAGCCTGGTGCTGGCACAGCCCTCTGGGACACCAGGGCATCTGCACTGGGCTGAAACCATCACACAGCCCTCAGCACCAGTGGGAAAAATGGGATTTTCTTGATAAGAAGGAAAAATAAACAAGAACAGCAAGGGTGGTGTGGGAATGAAGATGTTTTAGATGCCCTGAGATGGGGTTTTGTCATTCCAACAGAGAAAAGGGGGGTAAAAAGCAGAGAGGCTGAAATGGGAAGCAGTGTTGGTGGAAATCTGAAGGAAATAGCCTGGGAATCAGGGGGTGGGGGTCAGGCTTTTTGGGAAGTGGTAAAGCAGACAGTGCCCATCAGGGCAAGGTCAGGTTGGATCTCAGGGAAAGGTTCTTCCCCCACAGGCTGGTTGGGCACTGAACAGGCTCCCCAGGGCAGTGGGCACAGCCCCAAGGCTGCCAGAGCTGCAGGAGGCTTTGGACAATGCTCTGAGGGACAGGGTGGGATTGTTGGGGTGTCTGTGCAGGGCCAGGAGTTGGACTGGATGGTCCTTGGGGGTCCCTTCCAGCTCTGTGATTCTGTGGTTTCTTCTGAGAAGGAGGTTGGTTGCTGTCTGGGCAGTGACATCCTGGCAGGGTGTGACATGGTCTGACTCTGCCCCCACCTCCCTGCTCTCCCTGACACACTTCCCTTGTGCCAGGGCAGTTTCTCTTCCCTGTCATGATCCCTGTGCAGTGATGGTTTCTCCTGTCCTGCCTCAGGGACGGCCTACTCTTTGTGTTGGGAACTTTTCCTGGTGGCATTCCTTCCTGGCTTATGATGGCTCCTTGTGCTGCAAAATCATTTCCCTCTTTACATTTAAATCTCCCATGGGCAGGAGCAGAACCCTCTGGCTGTGGGTCTGCCTGAGCTCTCCAGCATTCCCACACAGGTTGTGCCATTCACCACCAGCAAGGAGCAGAGATGGCCCTTATGCCTGTGCTGGATGCACTGGCACTGTCCTTCCCCCAGGAACTGCAGGAATGGCTTGACCTGATGATTTTGGAGGTCTTTTCCAACCTTGATAACTCTCAGGGGGTGTTGCCACCTCTCCCAGACGGTGCTGTGACAGACAAGAAGGCACCTGGAGGTGCTCACCATCATCTTCCAGAGGATGCCAAGTCAGGAAGGACGTGGTAGGAGTTTAAGTGAGAGGTTTCAGGGTCTGCACAGGGAGGGGGTGGGCAGAGCCCATCAGCAAAACATGTTCAGTCTGAGCTGCCAGCAGCTTGCAGACAGAGGTTGTGTCTCCAGACACACCTGTCACCCACAGAAACATTCATGATAAAGGCAGGCAATAAAAGCCATGGATGGAAGAATAATTATCCAGGGGCGGGAAGGGAATAAAAAGGGAAAGAGCCTTGATGTAACATAAACATCATAAAAGGCCATAAAAGCAAAGCAAGGGGAAGTGTGAAGGAGACTGAAGGTTGGCAGCAAATGTACACAAACAGAAGGAGCCAGTCTGGAATGGTCTAGAAATAGGGAAGGTTGTGGATGGGCTGAAATGGAGAATAAATGGATCTGAGATGAAAATGAGGGAGGGAATTGGTTGATGGAGGTGAGAAGAGCGGTGAGAGCTGCACTCCAGGGCCAGGGACTCATGAAAACACCCTGTGAGGGACATTTCCAAAAGCTGAGTGAGTGGGACTGAGGAGGGGGAGAGCAGGGGGAGAGGGGAAGGCAGAGGAGCAACCACGGGGTGGGGAGCAGGGCTGGGCTGGGGAGGATGGGACAGGGCAGAGAGCCCTGAGGACTTGTCCTGCACACAGCAGAGGAGATGTGCCTGCTGGGGAAGTCCCAACAAGAGCAGGACAGTGGGCAATCCATGGCAGGATGTGGATGGAGCCTGCCTGTACCTGCCTGTACCTGCCTGCACAGAGCAGGGGATCCTGAGCCAGCAGGAGCCAGGACACAGGGCTCTCTGGAGGACACAGGGCTCTCTGGAGGGCTCAGGGCTCTCTGGAGGACACAGGGCTCTCTGGAGGGCTCAGGGCTCTCTGGAGGACACAGGGCTCTCTGGAGGACACAAGGCTGCCTGGCTGAGGTGGGGATGAGGGGACTGTCCTCTCCACACACTGGAGCTCGTTTTTCTGTTCTCAGGGTCCCTAATCCCAGGAATGGGAAGGCAGATGGTGCAGCAGAGACCAAGAGGAGCCTCCAGGCACTGATGACATCAGCCTGGAGCACTGGTAGATGTGCTCAGAGCGAAGGGGGAGGGAGGATCCTCCAGCTGCTGCAAGTGCCAAACATTTCTCATTCCTCATGTGCTCTGATTAACACCTCCACACACAACAGGGCTGCGAGCAAGGCCTTCCTGAGCTCTGCTAATTATTAAACACACTTCTGTGAAGTTTAACCAGACGTGCTTGTCAGCTGCTGGCAGGAGCAGAATAGTGGGAGAGACTTGTAAACACCCTGGGATGACTCAGTGGAAGCTCTGCCAAGATTTCCAGGCATGGAGCCTTCGACCTTCAGGTGTCGTTGTCTACCTTGTGTTCCAGCCTGGCCAGCCTGGACCTCTCTGCTCTGAGAGGAGGGTCAGGAGCCAGGCAGGGGCTGTGCTGACAAGAACACGTGTTTCAGTGCTCCTCACACCTGCTCTTGGTCACACTGAGGTGGTTCCTCACCAGCGGCTCGGCTGCCCTGGGCCTTGCAATGGCTCTCGGGGGTGACCTGCCCACCTCAGGGGCTCCTGAGAGCTCTCTGTAGCACTGCCTCGAAGCCTTTGGCTGCTCCTCCAGAGCCTGTGTCAGTCTGGAGGAGATCTGGCACTAAGCTGTGCCAGCTGCTCCACCAGGGAAGTGGCTTCAGGCTCATACACAAAAATCTTCCCTCTTTCGAGGCGACTTCAGCCACACTCAGAGCACACAGGTTGCAACCTGCTCCTCTACCTCCCTACCCACCCACCCACCTCCCCCAGGTGCTCTGGGGCTGCACAGACAGTGCAATTCAGAATCATAGAATCACAGAATCACAGAATTAGGTAGGGTGGGAAAGGCCTCCAGGATCACTGAGCCCACCCTGTGCCCCATCCCCACCTTGTCCCCCAGCCCAGAGTGCCACGGCCAGGCCTTCCCTGGACACCTCCAGGGGTGGGGACTCCAAACCTCCCTGGGCAGCCCCTGCCAATGCCTGACCACCCTTCCCAGCACAAAATTCCTCCTGATGTCCAAGCTGATCCTCCCCTGGCACAGCTGGAGGCCGTTCCCTCTCCTCCTGTCCCTGTTCCCTGGGAGCAGAGCCCGACCCCCCCCCAGCTCCCCCCTCCTGTCAGGGATTGCAGAGCCAGAAGGTCCCCCCTGA
>NW_020957200.1:31522-33032 GCF_003031625.1 Empidonax traillii | reverse complement strand
GTTCCCTCCCCTCCTGTCCCTGTTCCCTGGGAGCAGAGCCCGACCCCCCCCCAGCTCCCCCCTCCTGTCAGGGATTGCAGAGCCAGAAGGTCCCCCCTGAGCCTCCTTTTCTCCAGGCTGAGCCCCCCCAGCTCCCTCAGCTGCTCCTGCTGCTCCAGCCCCTTCCCAGCTCCGTTCCCTTCCCTGCACATGCTCCAGCCCCTCAATGACTTTCTTGTCATGAGCACCCCAGAACTGAATATCTTTCTGTGCTCCTTGGTTGTTTTACAGCACCCAGTTCATGCTGATCTAGGAGGGAGTTTTTGCAAACTCCAGTAATGCTATTCAGAGGCAGAAAAATAAAAGCAGCACGTATACAGATCAACCAGCCAAAAGCCTGTGAAAATCTGAAACTTTTCAACTATTAGGTCATAACTTCTCCAATAAATGCTGTAGAACACACCCTGACAGGTTCAATGTTTATCCATTTTTTAGCAGCTTCTTTGAAAATAACAGAAAGAAGCCCTTCCCTTGGGTTGGCTCTGAGGTCTGGAGGAGCTTTTTGCTCCTATCAAATCCACCTTCAGTGCAGGGATCTTACTCCTCACCAACAAAGAGCAGCACCTGGGTCAGGGCAACCTCTGGTATCGATACAGGCTGGGGGATGAAGGGATGGAGAGCAGCTCTGGGGAGAAGGACTTGGGATGCAGGAGGATGGAAAGCTGGACATGCCCCAGCTATGGGCACTGACAGCACAGAAACCCCCCTGGGCAGCAGAGAGGGGGGGATTCTGCCCCCTCAGGTGAGACCCCCCTGCAGAGCTGCCCCAGCCCTGGGAACAGCAGCACAAGGACCTGGAGCTGCTGGAGAGAGTCCAGAGGAGAACCTGGAGATGCTCCAGGGCTGGAGCCCCTCTGCTCTGGAGCCAGGCTGGGAGAGCTGGGGGGGTTCCCCTGGAGAAGAGAAGGATCCAGAGACACCTGAGAGCCCCTTGCAGGGCCTAAAGGGGCTCCAGGAGAGCTGGAGAGGGACTGGGGACAAGGGATGGAGGGACAGGACACAGGGAATGGCTTCCCACTGCCAGAGGGCAGGGACAGATGGGAGATTGGGAAGGAATTGTTGGCTGGGAGGGTGGGCAGGCCCTGGCCCAGGTTGCCCAGAGAAGCTGTGGCTGCCCCTGGATCCCTGGGAATGCCCAAGGCCAGGTTGGATGGGGCTTGGAGCAACCTGGGCTGGTGGAAGGTGTCCCTGCCCATGGCAGGTGGGGGGCCTGAAAGAGCTTTAAGGTCCCTTCCAACCCAAACCAGTGTGTGATTCCATGAAAAAGGATGGACCTGTGGACTGAGATCAACTTCCTACAGTGCTTCCTGCTGCAGATCTCTCCTGGCTCTGTTCCTCCACCACCCAAAGGCAGCAGCTCTCCAGGGTCTCAGTTCCAGGCAGGAGTGAGGTTGAAGGGGCAGGTGAGTGGCACGGGCAGGTTTTGCCTCCATGGATTGCCATGAACTCCTCAGGAAGGGGCAGGACACAG
>NW_020957200.1:3984-31152 GCF_003031625.1 Empidonax traillii | reverse complement strand
CCCTTCCAACCCAAACCAGTGTGTGATTCCATGAAAAAGGATGGATCTGTGGATTGAGATCAACTTCCTACAGTGCTTCCTGCTGCAGATCTCTCCTGGCTCTGTTCCTCCACCACCCAAAGGCAGCAGCTCTCCAGGGTCTCAGTTCCAGGCAGGAGTGAGGTTGAAGGGGCAGGTGAGTGGCACGGGCAGGTTTTGCCTCCATGGATTGCCATGAACTCCTCAGGAAGGGGCAGGACACAGTTAGGATGGGAATGTCCCACCTCAGCCCCACATGGAATGCAAATCCTGTGGCAGTGCAGGGCAAGGCTGAACAGACACCACAACTCCACCAGCACTGGCTGCATATTTTGGGACACCCCATTTACAGTACAAACAGCAAAATATCAACCTGCACACTGACCTAGAAAACAGGAAGAGAAAATCCCATGTATTCCTGACGTGGCCAAGCAGATTCCTCTGCTGGCACAGCCACCCCCCAGTTCCTCTATTAACACGTTGACTTTTCTTGCCTGTTTTGTTTTTTGTTGTTGGTTTTGTTTTTGTTTTTGTTTTTTTCTCACAGAAAGGAGACAGAAAGAGAAATTACTCTTGTTTAACAGTGCTGGGATTTAAGTAGTCCTAATTAGTCATGGGATAGATGTGCATGAGCTGCTTGTTGCCTGTGCTACTGTTTTTCACTTGGAGATAATTTTCTTCCAGAGTGGATGACAGGGCTGAGCACAGTCACTTTGGAATAGGAAAGGGCAGAGTGTTTAAATTGGTTTTAACCTGAGGCTTATAGTTTATGGAGTGTATCAAAAGTCATGAGAGAAACCTGAAAGCTATAAGGACTGCTCCATCCTCCCTGTGTGAATATTTCTGTGGAGCTGGATACAACCATAGAACCATGGAATGCGTTGGGCTCAAAGGGGCTTTAATGACCATCATTCCAATGTCCTGCCATGGGCAGGGACACCTTCCCCTGGAAATACTGAGAGCAAAATGTCTGGACAGAGGACTCTGCAGAGACAACAGAGAATTTTCCAGAGAGAAGCCTGAAAGCCTCATGTGCTGTCCTTGCCAAAGCCCTTGGTCAGGGAGAACATTAAGAGAGTCAGGAAGGTGACACTGGGATTAAGGAACACTCTGGATGTGCGCTCCTGGTGGTGCCAGCTGTCCCTGAGTCAGCAGTGCCCTGGCAGCCAGGAGGGACATCCCTGCCCTGGGGGCAGCAGGGAGGGGATTGTCCCACTCTGCTCTGCCCTGGGGCGGCCTCACCTCAACATTGGGGCACTTTGGGGGGACACAATGGAAGGGAGAGATTGAGCCGTTGGAGAGTGTCCAAAGGAGGGCAGAGAGATGGGGAAGGGCCTGGATTTGAAGGCGTGTGAGGACACTGAGGGCACTTGGTGTGTTCAGCTGGAGCAGAGGAGACTGAGGGCAGAGCTCAGTGCAGTTCCAAGTGCCTGGGCAGGGGCAGAGGAGGGGCAGGACTGAGCTCTGCTCTGGGGGGAGCAGGGACAGCCCCCAGGGAATGGCTGGAGCTGTGTCAGGGCAGGCTCAGGGTGGATCTCAGGGCAAGGTTCTTCCCCCCCAGGCTGGTTGGGTTGGTTGATATGCAAACTGCTCATCTCTCTCCAAAGTCCTGCATTTATTACCCCTTCTCCCAGCAAACCTGCAGCTGGAGGATGTGGACAAAATGACTTTAAGCCCTGGTTTGCTGGAAACCAGGCTGTGGGGCTTTGCCACCAGGGATGTGCTGGGTGAACTCTCCTTTTGTGAGTGAGTGGCACAGGTTCAGGACAGGAGCCACGTGGCCCCAATAACCTGGCACAGTGTCCCTGCCCACAGGGCTGTGGCAGCCAAAACAGTGCCCAGAATGGCACAGCAGGGCTTTTATTTTAAGGTTGCCTTGTGCAGTGCCACACAATGATACACAGTCCCACGATAAGGAATGTTAATAATACTCCCCTTTCTGCCAGGAATAGAGTCCCTATCTCCAAACCCCACTGCTCTAATCAACAGAAACAAAGCCCAGTGGATGAAAACAACAAACTCGGGACCTCGGGGAGTATTTGGATTCAGGAAAGACTAAATATTTAACTTGTGAGGCCAATGCATCCTGGAATGTGTGGGGCACTCCAGGAACAGCTCCCCATTGTCCAGGCCATGCCCTGCAGGGCCACCAGGCTGCCCCAGTGACCCCAGTGCTCACCCTGGGGTGGGGGGCCAGGAGATCCTTGCAGAGGTGATGGTGAGGGTGTTTTCCATGAAGGGTGTCCCAGCAGGAGCAGCCCAGGGGCTGTCAGTGCTCAGTGTGGTGTTGCTTGGCTTTGATCTCTGCGAGAGAACGGTCCCAGATCTCTGCCTGGCCTGTTCTGCAGATTGCACGGTTGATTGCTGGCTGCTACCACAGCCATCCCACATTTATTAGCCCCTTTGGAGAGATCTTTCTGGTCGAGGGATCATCTCCCAGGTTCTCCCCTCCATAAGGAAAATCAGAAGGTGCCAAGCATGGCCCATGCTCAGGTGTGGGCAGTGGGAGCACTCGGGCTCAGTTCCCATGGAAGTCAGCCCAGCTGTGTGTCCCCAGACAGGGGGACCTGCAGGAACCTGGGCCACTCCTGGCACCTTTGTGACATCACCAGGCTGGTCTCGCTCACTCTGAGACCTCTGGTCACTCTCCAGCTCCTGACACCTGAGCCACATCTCCAGCAAAACTAAAGCTGAAGGGCAGAGGTTTTGCTGCTGAAACCAACTGCCCAGTTCCTGAGTGCTCAGAGCCTGAACTGTCCTGGAAACCATTGTGGCCAAAGGTTGGGCCTTGAGCAACCTGGGCCAGTGGGAGGTGTCCCTGCCCATGGCAGGGGGTGGAACGAGATGGGCTTCAAGGCCCCTTCCAACCCAAACCAGTCTGTGATTCCAGGATCAAGATCCAACATTAAAAACAAGCGTCAAACCAGGGCTCAGACTGCCAGACACAGCTCAGGCTCAGGTAACCCAGGTGTGCCCTTGGTAACCCTGGGGGCACAGGCAGGAGACCCTGGTTATGTGTCTGTGTGAGCATCAACCTGCAGATCCACGAGCCCAGGGAATCCATCCCCACAAGTGACACACAGGCACTTCCAGGGCAAATCTGCCCCAGTCCTGTCCTTGGCAGTCCAGCATGGACATTGTGAAAGGAAGACCTGGGAAAGACAGCAAAACAATAAGACATTTCATTTTTCGCTACTTTAATAAATTCATATATATTTTTTTTTTTACAAGAAAAGCAGCTCCCAATAGTGAGGAGAGTGAATTTTGCCTGCTTTGCAAAAGTTCATCCATTGTTCAAAGCAAACTCTCCTGTCCAACATAAACAGGGACTCTTAAAAACATTCTCATCCAAAACAATTGCCACGGGTTTTGATGTTTTCATGGTCCTTGCTCTCCCCTACTGTTTGATCATTATGTTGTACAATATTTTTTCCCCTTCCTCACAGGCTCTGTTCCAGGTGCCCCTGCTCTGGAATTCGTGGCTTCACCATCCAAACTTCTGCACTGAGTGAGACACAATGGAAAGAATTTCATGGCATTTATTTTGCCTCAGGGGTCGGCCCCTCTTGGCCCTTTGCACCCCCTGGGCAGAGGTCACAGCTGTGCCCATGGCCAGGCTGAAGGAGTCCAGCTCCCCAGGATCATCCCCTTCCTTTCTAGGAACCCCCTTCAGGGTTCTCCTGCAGGTCACCTCTTCCTTGGCACTCGGTAACGAGTGCTGTGCTGTAATTACTCCAAAGGAACCTCCAGGATCTGGCTGAGGCCGTGGCGTGCTGGATCCTGCACTCAGGAATGATCTGTGCTCCCCAAACTGCCTCTGACAGTCTGGGAGGCACATGAGGACACAGAGGGAACACGGAGAGAGGAGAGGGAATGATCTTTGGACAGCTCTGCCCGCAGAGGAACAGCCAGGCAGATGTGCAGCTCGTTCCTAGACAGGCTCGAGACGCTGTGGCTGAAAGGAGGAAATTCCCGTCATAAAAACAAGAACAGGCAGTTCCTCGTCATCCCAAATCCCCCCTCTTCACTTTCCAAGGGGGTGTGAGCAGGAGCAGGACCAGCTCATCTGTTCAAAGGAACATACATGGATCCAGGCTCCTTGGAACATCTGGGGATGGTTTCAAGTTGTTGTTTGTTTGTTTTTTTTCACTCCTATCGTTGCAATTTTTAAGCAATGCAAGATTGGTCTGCCCCTAAATTACATGGTTTGGAATAGTCATAGAACATGGAACGGTCTGGGTTGGAAGGGACCTCAAAGCCCAGCTGGTTCCACCCCCTGCCATGGGCAGGGACACCTTCCACCAGCCCAGGTTGCTCCAACCCAGCCTTGGACACTTCCAGGGATTCCAGGGGCAGCCACAGCTTCTCTGGGCAACCTGTGCCAGGGCCTGGCCACCCTCCCAGGGATGAATTTCTTCTGTGCATCCAACCTAAGTTTCCCCTCTTTCAGTCAAAGCATTGCATTTGAGAACTTCAGTAAACTTAGAGCATTCCAGAGGCTGAAGGTCCAATCCAGTACCCTGCAGAAAACTCAGCTGTGGCTGCTTCCTCTCTTTACTAAATCAGAGAAAAAACAGACCAAAGAGTTTAAAAAAAAACTTCTGGAACACATAAAGTCTAATTTATGCAATAAAATAAATAAAAAAAACCTAATCCAGCTAGACTGTCCTTTTGGGAGTTTTTTCTAAATGTATTATTCTAAGCTAAACTCTGCCTAAAATGAACACATGTGAGGAGGCCCAGGAGTGCATAGGGTGTTGGATGTACATCCACAAATGGGCTCAGGCTGGTTCTTATCCCTGATATTGGCTCTGAGGAATGGAAAATGCAGTGGTTTGGCTGCATAAACTACTTGATACACTGGCAGCAACCAACTCCCAGCTAGCAGAGCTCAGCCAAAGGCCGCATTTCCACTCAAAGAATAATTTTGGGGACAAAAACACCCTTGGCTGGAGTGTCTCACCCTGTCCCACAGAAGTGAAGATATTTTCTTCCTGTATTTTCCACTCCACATGGATACACAGTAGGATGTCCCCATGGGAGGGAGACCAGGACTGATATCAGGGGGTCTCAGTGCTCTCAGTGGGACTCCCAACTACTTTTGTCCCATTTTAGTGGTGCTCAGGGGGGTGGCACAACCTGCAGAGTGCCATCAATGCACTCAGGGCACTAGTCTAGAAATCAAATTATTTAAACCCAGCTTCTCTTTCCCAATTTACCTCTTCACCATGCAGGAATTTCCAAAAAGGAAAATTAAAAAAAAGAAAATAAAAAGAAGAAACGCAGCATTTCTGGTAATTGGGACAAAACAGAGCAGTCCTGTAGGGCCCTCCCTTAATTCACTCCCTGAACAATGTTCACTGATCAGGACTAGAGATTCAATTAAGTACCTTGGGGTGGTAATTCATAAAGACAGAACAAGGAGTTTGCAGATAATTTGTCTTTCCTTCTCTCCCAGAACGCTCCCGCTGAGCGACAGGGGCTCTGCCTGTAATTGGCAACATTAATACAATTAAGATGGTAATTTTGCCCTGGTTTGCTTCTGTGTTCCAGAGGCTCTCACTTCACATCCCTCAACACATTTGACTCTGTTAAATTCCATCATTATTTCTTTCCTCTGGGCTGAGGGAGAAGCCTGAGCCTGCAGACAGGGCAGCTCCCCCCCGAGCCAAGGGCTTGTGCTGCTGCTGCCTGAGAAACGTTCAAGGATCAGAAGATGGTGGGTGCAGGAGGAGCTGATTGTTTATTTGGATTAAAACAGGGCGTTAATGAAGGTCCCAGGAAAGCACTGGGCACGTGGCAGTAATTAGGAGGAAAACAGAAAAAAAATAATTACGATCTCCAAACGCCCCCACATCTCCTCCTGCCTGCCGGCCCCCTCCCCCCAGCCCTCCAGCGAGGCAATCCCTGCAGATGCCACCTCTGCTCTTCCCACAGAGCAGCCCCAGCATCTCCTCCCACTGGTGACTCAGCTCTTCTCACCGCTGGTGGGAGGAGGTGCTGGTGGTGCAGGGGGGGGACAGAATGGTCCCAACGGGGAGGGCTGGAGGGTTCAAGGATGGTCTGTCCCTGGGCAGCTCAGACAGGAGCAGAGCACTGGTTGTGGGAGTCAAAGTGAGTCCAAGGTCTAAAGGAGAAATGAGATGCAGACAAGGGACAACCATGGACAGGAGATGACGGAGTGACAGGAGTGGAGTCACACTGGGGTTGTCCCCTGGCAGTGGGGCCTTACAGGTACCTCTCCTCATCTCATCCAGGCTGCTCCTGGGAATGATCCCTGGGCTGGGCCAGCTCCCACCATGGCCAGGAATGGTTTGAAAGAGCCCTCATTGCTCCAGGGTGGAATGGCCAAATGGCTCTAATAACCTAATCACCCCAATAAATCCTGTCTCAGCAGGCAGGAGTGATCCCAGCCCTCCTGGATCCCCACTGCACAGGTAAGGAGTGCCTGCTGCTGGGGGGTGAGCAGAGGGTGAGGCTCTTCAGGTGGGAAACTTCTTGTGTGACCTGTGGACCTGTCTGGGGGCTGCTCAGTGTCAGAGGAACCAACAAAGGAGTTATTCCTCTAAAAAATCCAAGCAGGCATTATCTGTGTTCAGTCTCTCCTGGGCCTGATTTCCCCCTCCCACTCCAGAGAACAACCTGGATGATGGCACAGGAAGGTTTGAACACTACCCACTCACACAGGGCTCGTGGCATGAGCAAAACACGCTGCCCTGCCCGGGGCTTTGCCTTCCCCAAACTCCTCCTCTGTCAGAGGAAGCTGTTGAATTTGCTTTTCCTCCTGCCTGGTTAGAACAGGGATTTTCTGGAAGCCAAACAAAGGCAATGGAGATTGTCTGGGGAGATAAAGAGGGAACAGTCTGAACAAGCAGGAAGCTGAGGGGGAACGGGGTTTAAACGTGGCGAGTAAACAAAGTCATTTCTGTTTCATGCCTGGCAGAGGAGGTGGAAGAGCTCGAGGGGCCATGGAGGTCCTTGTCCATGGACAGTGCTTTGGGAACTGTGGAGGCTCTCCACAAGCTCTGGGAGGAGAAGTTTTGACCCAGATTCAATTCCCCCTCCCAGCCAGTCACTGCTGAAATCCAATGGCAGGAAATTCCTGCAGCCTTCCCACAGATGGAGAAGCAGAGCAGGGTTTGCCCAAGGTCCCACACTCCTCGTGTCCTGAGCTGGGGTCCTCCCCTGGGTCCTGCCCCCTGCTCCCAGCCCTGCCAGCTGAGCTGCAGGAAGGAACATGATTGAATCTCTTCCTCCCTCAGAGCTGTGAGTGAGGGACCAACCCCTGGGCTGAAGTGCCTCGGCATTAGAAGAGACAAATAACAGCTCTTGGAGCAAGGAGTGCTGGAGCAGGGCTGGAGCCACCACCCTGCCATGTGCCTGTCCTTGGCAGGGATCTGGCTGCTGGGCTGGAAAGTGGGTCTGCTCTGTCTTCCTACACGTGGAAATGCCTTCACAGAGGGGCTGAGCTTGTGCTCCCAAAGATCAGGAGCTGCCAGCTCAGAGAAGGTGAGGGAGAGGTGGGTTGGGAAGGGCCTGGGGCTCAGCAGGCTCTGCTGAGCTTGAGTCTGATGGGTTCTGCTGCCTCCCTCTCTCGCACAGCCAGAGATCCACCAGCAGTTCCCAAATCATTAACGACCCCATGTATCCCAAAAGAAGTGAGATAAACTTTCCTGAGGATCTGGAGCCACAGCATGGCTATAACTAACCTGGAAAAAGGTCAGTTATAGAAATGGAAAGTTATATAATTATGGAAAAAGAAATAACCTGCACATTTGTGTCCACACACAGCAACCTGCTCCCAGCACATCCCCTGTGCCACAGCACCAGATACTGCCCTGGATGTGGTTTCCTCCTCCGTGGTGAGGTCAGGCTGAAGGTTTAGGCATAATTCCTGAACTCCTGAACCCTCCAACTGCCCCAAGGTCCTTCCCGCTCCCTGGGCAACGTCTGAGCTTAAATCAAAGCATTTTTCCAAAATTCTGCCTCCAAATCCCAAACTGTCAGTTCAAGACATGAGGTTCCTCCCTGCTCTGGGTTGGTCCCATTCCCAGTTCCACCCACTCTGGGTCTTGTTCCTCTCATGCCTGATGGATTGCAGAGTGTTCACTCAGGTCCACAGACCCTGAACCAGTGCCCCCATCCCCTCTGGTGGGCCCACACAGCTCCCCCAGCTCTCACCGAGCCCACTACTCTGAAGTGAGGACTGAGCAGCAATTCCCACTGCTGGGATTGCCCAGCAGGATCTGCTCACACTCAGGAACCAGGACACTGGAAGGATGTTGCTGAGCTGGCTCGTATTTGACTTCACCTGCTAAAGGTTCCTGCACGAGCAAAGCCACTTGTGGGGGCTGTCCCAGGAGTCACCACGGAGCAGCCTCAGCCCCTGGAACCCCCAGGCAAAACTGTGATGTTAATCCTCACCTGAGCACAGGTACCCGTCTCCAGTCCTGCAACCAGGCCAGAAAATGAGATCTTGGAGATAACCCAACCTGCATGGTGAGACTTTTGACCAGTGCAGTCACATGAAGCAGGTGATGAGGCCTTTTCCACAGGCAGGGAGACTGGACTCACAGACACTGTCCAACTTCCCAGAGAACGTGTCAGCCAAGTGCAGCAGATGGAGCTCAAGCAGGAATCTCTGCTCTAGCTGGGAGTCAATTGGTCAGGCACCTGTCTAAGGTGATCATTGTACCTCCTTTCCAAGAGAAATAGTTCCCTCCCCCTTCCCTTCCCTTCCCCTCTTCCCAGACCTTCCCATGTTGGGGGAGGAAGCAAAGAGATTTTGAGACAGTTTGTCCCCGTCCTTGAACAGCAAAAATCCCAGAGGGGAGCTGCAGAATGTAATCCTTGACTGCAGGAGTCAGCTCCCCTTGGTTGTGCAGGCACAGAGCAGGGGAAAACCAGCTCAGAGCAAAGCTCAGGAGTTGGTACAAACTGATGCAGAGCTGTGGGTGTAAATGGAGGAACAGCACAGGGTTACCCATTCTTTCTTTTCCTTCGTGACACCTTGTGCCTTCCTGTGTCTCAGGTCAAAAATGCTGAATAAAAAATGGAAGCAAGGACACAGAATCTTCTGATTCTGAGAGCTGATTGCACCCTCTTTACCCTGCTCAGACCTGAGCTCACAAAGGATCTCAGTGTGTTTGATCCTCCAGGGATTAAGTGTTTAGCCAAGGCAGGGATTTCTGCACTTCTGAAGCCTTGCAGGCCAATGGGCACGTTCCTCACAGACCTGGAGTCCTCCTTTCCAAGCAGTTTCCTCCCAGTCAGCACTGCTGTATATTTTGGCCTTTCCCCCTCTGTTTCCCGTTGGCTTCCTCCTCTCCAGCAGCAGCAGCAGCAGCAGCAGCAGCAGCACGATCTGAGGAGCTCCTGGAGCTGCTGTGCTGGATCCCAGCTCTGCCAGCTCCTCTCAGCCTCCTCCTGCCCCTGCTGGTGTTTGTAACACGCTGTACTTCAGCCTCTGCCCCTTGTGATGAGGTTTGGATCCTCTCCAGGAGGTGATGCCCAAGAACAAGGGCTGGAGTGAGGACACTGTGCATCAGCTCCAAGGGCTCTGTGATTTCTGGCACAACAGCCTTGATTCTCAATTGTTTCCTTCGGAGAGATTTCGCTTGGAAGTGTGATCGAGGGTTTTAAAAAGGGAAGCAAAGAACACACCACGAGCCTGCCAAGTGGGGCACCAGCACCAAACCACCAGCCACCAGCTACTTGCTGAGGGTAAATAATCTCCCAGTGCTTGTGCACAGACACACACACTCACACAGACAGATTCATGGGGACCTTTTCACCAGGGGGCAAAAGCCTGTGTGACTATTTAAGCCTCATCCTGGTAGAATCATAGAATTATGGAGTATCCTGAGTTGGAAGGGACTCACAGGGATCATCAAGGCCAGCTCCTGGCCCTGCACAGGAGAAACTCTTCTTGAACTCTGGCAGACACTGAATAGTCTCTGTAAAAAGGACTAACTCTTATCACACTTGCTCTTCAGTGCCTGGTGCATGGACAGGCTCACTCCTGTGCCTGCAATCCTAAATATTAACTTGCACCAGAGCAGAAGCCACAGGGGCTGCCTGAAATCCCTCTGCCTGGTTTGGATCACTGCAGTCCCCAGGTCTGAACCAGAGGGGTAAATGTACAGACCTGAGCAATTTACACTGTTAGAACAGTGGGAACAGTGAGACAGCAGCAGCTCCCAGCTGTTCCTTACAACACAGATGGCACAGAGGGCTTTTTCCACTCCCAAATATCTTGCTATTGAGGATGGAGCAGCTCCCAGTTAAGACACCTCCATGTCTCTGTCTGTGTATGTGACAACCACTGTGGATTCCTTCAACTCAGCTGAGGTGTCTGTGCTTGGGCACAAGGTTAGTGCTGGATCTGGCAGTTCAGGATCTATGGGGTCTGTTCCAACCTGGACTATCCTGTGACTCTGTGGTGTCCCCTGAGAAGCCCTGGGGTGCTCAATCTCCTCCTGCTCCTTGCACTGCTCCTGACATCTGGAGAATCCCAGAATACTTTGGGTTGGAGGGGACCTTAAAGCTCATCCAGTGCCACCCCCTGCCACGGGCAGGGACACCTTCCACCAGCCCAGGTTGCTTCAACCTGGCCTTGGACACTTTGAGGGATCCAGGGGCAGCCACAGCTTCTCTGGGCAACCTGTGCCAGGGCCTGCCCACCCTCCCAGGGAACAATTTCTCCCCAATATCCCATCCAACCCTGCCCTGCTAAGGAGCAGGAGGCTCAACTGCTTGTCCATATGTCCAGTCACCTGTGGCAAAGCTGCACTTCAGTTCCTGTTCCCTGGCTGCCCCAGTGGAGGGAGCTGGGCTGTCCCACTCCCAGCAGCAGGAACCGCAGCCACCCCTGCTCTGTCAGACTTTCCATTCCCAGCTTCTGTCTGATCATTATTTGAAGCTCAGTACAGACATTTGCCTCGATAATACATCACAGAAATGAGTTCCACTGGTTAATTATACATTGCACAAAAGCAGGGATGTAAATTCTCCCCCCAGGGCAGGATCTCACATCCATGCCTTGCTCTCCCTTCGATTGCTGGAGCCTGTGTGCCAGCCTCATTTCACCACGTGGATTAGAACAGCACAGTGTGACAGAGGAGAGGGATGTCAGAACCCCCCCAGGTCATACCCATGTACAGACACAGCCCCTCACAAGCACAGAGCTGCTCCAAGCCATCCATCACATCTCGGCTGTCGTTTGTCCTCGCGAAGGGCTCGTCACCATCAGCATCTCCTCACGGCTCCTGAGCAGTGGCAGAGAGCTCTGCTCAGTCTCCTTGCAGGCATCATTTATTCCCAGGTGATTTTAGGACAGGGAGAAGCCACTCAGAGCAGCCTTGGCTCTCCAAGGGCAGAATGAAAGGGATTTTGGGGGGTTAAGGTGGCTCAGTGACACTGCCAAGCACAGAACCAGTCCTTGAGCAGGGTTTGTCCAGCATGGGGACAACTTGCAGAGGTGGAGGGGGGAGGAGTTGTGCTCTGTGACCAGGGAAGAGAAAAGAGACACTGTGTTCCTCCCTCTCAGGAGCCACAGAACCATTAAGGCTGGAAAAGACCTCCAAGACCATCAGATCTGATCTTTGACTGAATGCCCCGTGCCCACCAAACCATATCCCAAAGTCTTGTTCTTTACCCAGACACCATTTCCCCCAGAGTTGAAGTGACTCAGCTTTCTGCTGTATTTGGACATGAAGTTGGGGCATAAATATCTCCCAGCAGGATAAAATCTGACCAGATCTACCTAAAGACTCCCTGTCAGGAGCCTGTGGATCCCTCAGGAGTGGTTTAGGATTCACCTTGCCTTGACCTGACTGTGCAGGTGCTCCTGAAAACTTGAGAACTTTCACCCAATCTGTGTTTTTCCAGCCCTTTTTCCTCCTGTCCCCTCCTCCTCCCAGCTCTGCCCTGGCTGTGTCGGACTCAGGCACTCACTCCCAGCAGGGATTTTGCATCTTCATTGTAAAGCATCCCCCAAAGTCACAGCTCCACGTACAGATTGGCTGCAACAAAACCAGTTGGAGTCCTCATTTAGGTTTTAATTAAGGCAAAAGTATCATTAACTTTAGCAGAAACTACTTGATCAAATGCTGCATGTAAATGAAGAGGAGCTGAAGGAAGATTTGGCCAGCAATTATAAAATCCTACGTGTGAGCACCATGCCAGGATGCCTTGGATGATATTTCTTTTTTGGGAAATATTCTAAAAGTCACCTCCTGTAGCTGTTCACACTCCTTGGTGACAAGGACAGCTCTGCAAAAGGCCCCTGGGGTGCAGGTTGGGCTCTTTGCCAGTTGCTACACACTTTGCAAAGGTGTCTTCTTCCTAAAGCAAGGAAACCTGCACCAGGGATGGGATGTTTTTCCATGCCTGGGAAGGCCTGATAAGGAACCAGGGCTCCCCCAGCTCTCAGGGCACATGCAGGAAAATGTCTGCTGGTATCTGCAGACACAGATGATGGAAATGTCTGCCCTGGGCATTGTTCAGCTCTGAATGGAGCTGGAAAAACACTTCAGAACATGGTGAACGTGAACATTCCCAATCTGAGGATGTGTGTGGAGGTTCTGGCTCTCTGGAAGAAGTGACCCCTTCCCAGAGGAGGACGAAAGCCCAGAACAGTATTTATCATGGAGGTGTCTGGAGCAGCTGGAGCTGCAGTGCAGCCTGTGCAGGAGGTGAACACAAGAGAAATTCCACGTCCCAGAGAAGCCCAGGGCTCATCTCTCAGGGCAGTGGCTCCCTCAGCATCTCATTTCCATGGGCCTGACCAGCAGCAAGATCCCACTTGTTCCAAGAGAACTCAGAGAATCCTGGAATGGTTTGGTTTGGAAGGGACCTTAAAGCCCATCCAGTCCCATCCCCTGCCATGGGCAGGGACACCTTCCACCAGCCCAGGTTACTCCAACCTGGCCTTGGACACTTCCAGGGATCCAGGGGCAGCCACAGCTTCTCTGGGTAAGCTGTGCCAGGGCCTGCCCACCCTCCCAGGGAAGGATTTCTAATTTTATCCTCCTCCTCCTCTTGAGGTTCACCTGCTGTGTCTTACTGATGCCCAGCCCTGTGTCAGGTGGGGCCTTTCCATTCAATGCAAGACCCCAGCTTAGATCCCTCCCTCTTATTAAAGGAATGATGCTGTGCCCAGGCCATCTGAATCCTTATTTTAAAACATCACTGTGCTCCTTCCTTGCTGTCTGTGCCTCCTCCAGAGGAATCTGAAAGAACCAGGGTGGGGTCCTCATCTAGGGCACCATCAGCCCTCGTCTCCAAGGGGATGGAATTCCCAACTGGTTTTGGATTTGCAGGTCTCAAGTGCCAGTAAATGAGTACCCCGAGTCTCTTGGCCACACTCGGGGCCAGGGCTGTTCTGGTGGTTTGGACCAGGACAACCTTCCCCAGTGAGGTGAAGGGTGGGACAGGACAAGGGGCAGTGAGGTCAAACAAAGGAGAGTAGGTCAAAATACATGGGAAGAGAAAGATTAGAGATGAGATGAGATTGGATGAGATGAAATTAGATAAGATTTTAGATTAGAATTAGAAAAGGAGGGAGTTCTTCCCTGGGAGGGTGGGCAGGCCCTGGCACAGGTTGCCCAGAGAAGCTGTGGCTGCCCCTGGATCCCTGGAAGTGTCCAAGGCCAGGTTGGAGCAACCTGGGCTGGTGAAAGGTGTCCCTGCCCATGGCAGGGATGGAATTAGATGATCTTCAAGGTCCCTTCCAACCCAAACCATTCCTTGACTCTATGACGTAGAGCCACTTGGACACATCCTGAAAGGAGCACACAAAGCTTTTGAAGGCACAGGGGGAGGCTCAGAGCTTTGTCTTCAGAGTCCTTGTCTCCCTGAAGGCTTCTGTGCTTGTTGTCACTCTCAGAAACAGCAAATACTCTCCAAAACACCCTCCCAAGGATTTGCTACACCTGGAGTGGGAACACAGAGAAGAGGTGAAGGGCACAGGAGAGGGGGAGAGGGAGAGAGCCACGTGCCTGTGGCTGAGCAAATGTTCTTCTCTTCATCCAAACACAGGGAGTCCACTCCTGCCAGTTTGGAGCCTACCAGGATGCCTTTGGCAAAGGAGCCAGAGGTGCTGCCAGGAAAACCTCCTGGCCTCCCTGCAGTGCCAAACTGAAACGTTTTCAAGGTAAAGAAGAAAAAAAAAAAAAACCAAACCCTCTGTTTCAGATAGTTTGATTTCTTTTCATACTTCTGGGATTGAGATAAGAGACAATAACAGGAAAATATCCAGCTCAGGGCGCTGGATAAAGAAATTCCCTGACAGATTTCCAACAAAACAAAACAAAACAAAATCATTCATTCAAAATAAGTGGTGGAAAATTCCTCCTCCTGGCCAGCTCTGCTTTGGGAATTGTTCCCCCCCTCCTCCCCTGCAGTAACACAGAACTGAGAAACCCCAGAGCTTGCCCAGCTCCTGTTCCCCTCTGTGAAAATGTGCTGGAGTGGCAGGTGAGGCAGCTGTGGAAAATGGGAGGAAAACACACCTGGAGCTGCCTTTGCCTGGGCTGTCCCTCAGTGCAGCCCTGGAAGAGCCTTCAGTATTCATCAGAGGCACCCAGTTTCCTCTGGGAGTGTTGGACCAGTGAGCTGAAGGGCACAAGAGCACATCAGATCATATGGAATCACAGAACATCCTGAGCTGGGAGGAAACCACCAGGACCCCACTTGGTCTCTGGTCACATCTGCAGATGCATTTTACAGGGAAAGACTTAAAGCTCTTTGCTTAAAACAGTTTTTTAATAGAGTTTGGACAGGGTTTTTTTGTCAAAATTCAATATTTCACCCCCTAAAAATCATAACCTTTTTTTTTTCCTGTCAGCTACACAAACAAATGAGTTATCAAACAATTAAAAGATTTTTTTTTCTTTTTTTTGGTTTTTCATTCATATATTTGCCTCAGTAATTTGTGGGGTTTATTATTCCCTCTTTTTAGCTTGATTTCCTTCAGTTGATTCACTTTGCTAAGCCAACTGGTGGGACTGTAAGACAGAAAAATTCCTGATGAGAATGAGGAAAATGTAACACACTCAAAATTCTGGAGTGAAAAGAAGAAGGTTGATCAGTGACCCCCAGAGAAATGTTTGGCATAGGAACTTATTTAAATGTCACTGAACAAATCTTTATGTTTGTTATGTCACTGAATAAATTTCGTTCTGAGGAGATTCTGCTGCGTTGACACTGAGCTTTGAGTGCCATGTGGGCACTGTGGAGAAGTTTGGCACAGCATCATTTACAGCTTTGGTACTTCAGGGGACAGTGGAAATAACTCCTCCTCTGTGACTCAGGGAACCAGTCCAGGATGCCCTGACACAGATGAGGCCCTGCCTTTCTGTGGAAGAGGTGTTGTCACATCAGCTGGCCTGGGGACAGCTGAGCTCGCACAATCCTCTTCTGAAGTTCACCTGTAAAAGGATGGCAACTGCTCCGTGTGGTTCCAGATCAGTCTGACTCAGGAAAATGTTCCTCATGACACATTTGGTGCCTTTCTGAATCAACACCCAGATATCTAAGGGGCTGCTGGGATTTATTTGTAGTAAATAATTGCTATGGCTTCCCTTTCTTATTAAAAAAAAAAAAAAAAATCCTTAAGTGTCCATAGCTCAGGCTGTTAAATTTGGATTCTGTGTTTCTGTGTACTGCATTGTGTTTATTATTGTCAGAGCACAGCTCAGCTCATTCCTGTGCTCCTTGATTTCTTGTCACACCAACTGAACCTGTGCAGGACCATTCACCTATTTACCAGCATTGCCCAGAGAAGCTGTGGCTGCCCCTGGATCCCTGGAAGTGTCCAAGGCCAGGTTGGAGGGGGCTTGGAGCAGCCTGGAATAGTGGGAGGTGTCCCTGCCCATGGCAGGGGGTGGTTTTTAAGGATGGTTTTTAAGGTCCCTTCCCACCCAAACCATTCTGGGATGCTGAGGTTCTAGAAAAGCAATGGTTGGAGACACTTACAAGGGTCTCTGCTGAAGATTCCAACAAGCAGGCAGGAAGGGCTCCACTGACAGTGCTCAGACACTGGCCCAGCTGCCCAGGGCAGTGGTGGAGTCCCCACCCCTGGGAGTGTTCACAAAACAAGAGGATTTGGCCCTTAGTGCTGTGCTTTGGTCACCTGGGGGGATTCAGTCGATGGCTGGACTTGCTCTTGGAGGGCTTTTCCAACCCTAATGATCCTGGGATTCTCCTGGACCCAAGGAGCCGGTGCAGGTGGGGTGTGAAGTCCTTTCAGAGCTGATAAAATGCAGCACAGGGACTGCCAGCAGGGACTCTGCAGGAGCTGGGGCACTGTCTGTGTGTTCAGCTGCCCTGCTGGAGGTGCAGGCAGGGCCCTCCCCTGGGAGGAGGGGAAGGTGAATGCTGAGCTGATTCCCTCGAAGGCTCCCATCAACAGGCCTCTTCAGGAAATCCTTGGTTCTTGAAGCTGCAGTTGACAGAAATGTGATTTTCACTCAGGCAGCCTCAGAAGGCAGACTGGAAGTGGCTTGGATTTGGCCTGAAGTCAGGGAAGATGACACAGCTGATACTCTTCTGAAGTGCACTGAACATTAACTCTCAATTCCTCTTACTCACACCTCAGGTATCCCTTTATCTCCGGGAGCACATCCAGGGACCTGCTCTTTAATTACACAGCCAATGTCATGCAAACACCGTCCCTGCAGGATCCAGGGCAGGTTGTCACAGGTTACCTGGTAATTATCTTCCAAATTACTGAGTAATTCCGAGCTGAATTACCCTGTAATTTGCTCCTGTCGATAGCATGACCAGCTCTGGGCTGGAAGACACAGCCTGTTCTTGTCTCCCACATGGAGCCAGGCCCCTCTGAGTGAACACACATCTGAGGAGAGCACAGCTGACAAACTCAGCCTTACCCAGGACCAGGAGGCTCATTCCTGCCTGGGAGTTCCAGCTCGTGACTTTGCTGTGGGTTCCTGGCAGTGATAATAATAGTCTAATGATGATAATAATAATTATTAATAATAATAATAATGATAATGTGGTAGCAATGACTCATGGCCTGCAGGAGCCTTACTAAGGGCTCACTTCTTCTAAAGAAATCCTCTGGCTCTTTCCAAACCTCCCATCAGGCATTTTCCTCAGGGGGGAGTGGGATTTAGCTGGACCCCAGGAACAGGAATGGAAATGTTATTTCTGTATGGGAAAGTGCTTTGGTGTCCTTGGGGTCACACATTCATTAGGACTTTCCAGCCCAGGCAAAACCAACCTTATCTACTCCAGCCCCACAGAGGTATCACAGACACACCCCAGCTCTGCCCCCTCTCCATGCAGGATGTCCCTCCTGACCCAGACCTTGGCCTGTCACTTCAAAATGCAATTTTAACCTCCCCTGTGCAAACACAACAAGGGATTTGGTTCATTTCACAGGAGAGAGGGGAAGATTGAGCTCAGCCTGATGACAGCATGACCATGCCTCGAGCTCCTGGGGAAGGTTTGGTTTGGTTTGGTCCAGAGGGACATCCCCAGCCTGCAAAGGGGCTGACAGGGAGTGGCAGGGGGGGAAGGGCCTCCTGTGCTGCTCCAGGATGCTCCTGATGTCCATGCAGATCACAAGCCAGGCTGTTCCCATGTTCCTACATCCCCCTGGAGCTTCTGAACCCCTTCACAACCACACAGAGGCTGCTTTGCCACTTCACATGAAAGCAGAGAGGTGTTCTCCCAGAACATCCCCAAGTGCAGTGTATCCCATCAGTGCCATCCTTCTCCACAGCTCCCTGTCCTGGAGAAACTCAGGTGAGGAGGAGACATTTGCTTCAGGAGGTTTGCAGTGCAGGGCTCAGCTCTGTGCAGATGAACAGGAATGTTTGACTCAGGCTGTTGACCAAATCCTGCACTATGAGAGGCTGGGGCACCACAGGAACTGGCAGAGGAGGGGTGCCCACCCAAACAGAGCAATTCTTGTCCTGGTGGGACCAAACTGCTGCCACTGCTGTCACTGCTGTGCAGGCAGCCCCTGTCAGCAAGCTCAGAAATCATTAGATAAATATCTGTACAGATATACATTGGATCTATTCCTGGGCAGCCAGGCCAGAAACACAGATTTAAAGGGACAAGGCTGGATGTCTGTCAGGTATTTCTCGCCCAGCAGTTGCAGCAGGACAAGGGAAGGGCCAGCACAGGGCAGCTCTGCCCATGTGCTCTCCTGAAATAGCAGCTGCACAGACACAGCCCTGGGCGAGAGGGGCCACAGTCTGAGCCACTGCTCCTCTTAGCATTTGAAGCATATAAATATAAACATAACTGGTTCTACTGAGGCAAACCATGGAATTGTTTGCAAAGTCAAGATTCAAGTGAAGTTCATGAGGTCACTTTGCCTCCCGACTCCCTTTGGCCCCGCTCCTGTGAGGGTGGGAGGGAAGGGAGATGGGAGCAGGTGGACAAGCAGCACCCTAAATGGAAACAGAGCTCAGCAAAGCAAGGACTCTTCTGCAGGACAGTTTGGGTGCCTGGCAGAGCCAAGAAGCAAAACTTGAGGCCCCTCAGGATTTGGGGGCAGGTAAAGGAATCAGGATTTTTTTCCTTCCCTTTGCCACATAATAATTTACATCCATGATGGGTCTTCCTCCTCCAGTTTGTGGTCATCCAGCACCTCTGACCTCCTGGCCAAGAGCTTTAGGAATTCTAAATACACTGCACTGCCTCCAGCCCTCTACCCTGCAGTGTGGGAGAGCTTTAGGAACTCAGACAGGTTAAATCAGCAGCATCTGCCTGGACATGAGTTCATTTTCCCTCTGCTGGGGGTTGCTTTAAATCAGCCGTTGCCTGAGTTGTTTCTGGTGATCCTAAACTAAGGTTAACACATCTCTCACTCCTGGGGCTGTTCACAGCACCTTTCCAAGGAGCTGCTCCTGGCTGACTGGTGTGGCCCTGGGGGCAGCACAGCACTGATTTCATTGCTCCTGTCTGTGCAGCAGCAGCTTTAGAAAGCAGCAGTCACTTCAGGGGAAGTATTTCTTCATCAGCCTGTGGTAAAGGCACACACAGAAATGTTTAGCATCTTTGAAATGCATTTTTTAAGACCGGACTCCCTTGTCTGGCAGCAGGAATTGAGGCAGTGAAGGAAGTTTTTTACCTGTAGTAGGGGCTTGATAAGATCTTCAGGCCCTTTGGTATCAAAACCCCCCTGTCTGAGCACTGCAAATGCCACCTCCACTTTCTGACCCCTCCAGTGGTCCCTTGGGTTTGAGGAGCAGTGTTTGCATCTCCACTGAGCAGCTTCCCTCCTGATTAACCTCCCTCCCTTCGTGAAATCATCTACAGAAGTGCTTTTAAACTTCCCAACGTTCCCATGACTTGTCTGTGTCTCCTTGCTCATCTCCTTCTCCCTGCCCATTCCTCACCTCAATCCTCACAGCCTTTTTTTCTTGGCTTTAGACTTTCCCCTTCTTTCACTGCTGAGAGATCCTTTCCTCCCTCCCTTCCTTCCTTTCTTCCATCCTCCTTCCTTCTTCCCTCCCTCCCTCCTTTTCTTCCTTTCTTCCTTCCTTCCTCCTTTGCTCCCTCCCTCCTTCCCTCTCTTCCTTGAAAGGTTGAAAATGGAACAATTCCGTTCCCATTGCCATTATTTTTTTGGGGGAAGCCCCTCCCTTCTCCAAACGAGCCCTGTGCCTCCACTCCACCTCTTCAAGGAGCAGAAGGGATGTTTCAACCAACACAAATTTCCCCTGGTTTGCCTTCTGTGCTCTCTGGGAGTGTAAATCCCCCCCTGAGCTCTCCCTGACTGGTGCCAGGTTGAAATTCTGGGCTGTGGCAGGTGGAGAGCAGAGCTGAGGGTGGGGCTGTGTCACCCCTGCCATGGGCAGAGTGTTGACAGTCACCTCCTGTGTGCCCTGAGCTTTTCTCTGCCTCAAATGAGCTTTATCTTGGGCAGCAAAATGTCTGAGGACAGTTCTGAAGGTGTTGCTGTCCAGAAATAGATGGTTGGTCAGTAGAGAGCCCCCCAGAGAAGCAGGAATATTCAATCAGGAGTGAAATGACTCTCTTGGAATGTGGCCATGCCTTGGGCACCTTCAATCCTGCAGGAATTGCCAAGGGCCAGGTGAGGAGGGATTTTCTGTTGCAGAGAAACACAGGGAGCTCCTGACACACCTGGAAAACAGAGACCTGGAAGGGTCTGGGGATCCCTGGGCGCTGGAGCAGAGCCCTCTGCTCTCATCCAGCTCTGCAGTTTCCTGTAGAGGAGAGTAAAGGTGCCATCAGCAGTCACTGCTGAGCTGCAGCATCTCTGTCCCAGTTAGGGAGTAGCACTCCTGTGCCAGTGACACAAACCAGCAGTTCCCAGTGGTTTGTGCCCACTGCCCTCTGGCTTTCCATGAAAAACCTCCCCTGCAGAGCTCTGCTCTCAGTGGACCTCCAAAAAAATTACTGGAAGAGTCCTTATTATTATTTGTGAAGTTAAAGAACTAATTCGAAATGCCAACCCCAAACCCTTTCCACAGGAAGAGAAGCAAATCCTGTTCACTTTCTTTTAGACATTTTTGTTCAGGTTTGTACTTTTTTTTTTTTTAATTATTTCTCCACAGAAACCCCAAAAACCTGGAGCAGGACAAACCCCTCGGTGTCCCATGATGGGCCTCCCCATCCCAGCCTGCCCCTTTGCCAGTGGGAGCAACAGGCTTGCAGTGAGCTCCTGGTAGCTCCCTTTATTTATTCTGTCTTATCTCTCCCACATTTCATCACTTTCTTGTTATGTTTGCTCAGTTAAGTCATCAAACCCGCTTTGTTTTTTTCTCTTTCCACGTTTACCCCTAGGAAATCAGCTAAGCCCATGTAATGGGTTTAGCATTTAATTTCCCTAAAACACCCTCTTTCCTGCCATGTCTGTGGCCCCTGAGACATTTCCAGTTCTGGGTGGGTTGGGTGGCGTGAGAAGGAAATCCCTGAGCCAGCTCAGGGCTTTGGGAGGTGTTGGGGAAGGTTTCTCCACCCACAGTGCAGGTGCTCTGTGCCTGGAGTGCTGTTGCTGAGTTCAGTCCCCATTTCAGTGCTGAGTGGAGCAAAATGGGCAGGGAAAAAAATTATAAATAACTCGTGAGCAACTTCTGGTCTTCTGCCTTTCGGTTCTCACCTGCCTTGGTGGGAGTTGCTCTCTTGTTTCCACCTTATAAAACTCCAGGATGGGGGATTAAAAAGAAAGGAGGAGAAGGGAAAACAGGAATGCCCAAGTCATTTAGCTTTCACAGAATCACAGAGTCCTTAAGACTGGAAAAGACCTCCAAGATCATCCAACCTTTGATCAATCCCACTGTGGCCAATAAACCTTTTTGGGAAGTGCCATGTCCACGTGTTTTTTGAACACTTCCAGGGGTGGTGATTCCCAACACTTCCCTGGGGACCCTGTTCCAGTGTTTAACCACTTCTTCAGTGCCTCCTTTCCCACAGCCCTGATTCCCACAGACACTTAAGCTCAGCTTCACCCTGGAGCACAGATCAGGACTCCAACATGGACATCAGCCCCTCCAGGCTCCAGGGACCTTCTCAGCTCCTCTGGCTCCTTTCCCTCCAGGCTGTTCAACTGCAGGATCCTTTTCAGGAACCAGTCAAGCTCTGGTTTAAGATGAGGTGGGTCCCACAGCCCCTGCCCCACCTCCTGCCTGCCTGGAGCTAAGGAACCCTCTCATAATTCAAGTTTGAACTCATCTCTTTGCATCACTGTGGTCCTTGACTTTAATCACTTCCCAAATCTTCCTGATCTTCTACTCCCTGGTGTATTTACAGAAGGTTTTAGTCTTTGTTCTGCTGAATGAGTCAAGTTTTTGGACTTCTTTTCCGGAGACAGCAATGAGAATGCAGCTTTGAGAGCTGCCTTGCCAGCTCTCAGCTTGGTTCTCAGGCTGACAGAGCTTCACTAGTCTGACCCAGACAAGCCAGGCTAACCCAAGGCAGGTGCCCCTGACACATCCACTCTGCAGAGTGTCTCCACACTGCTGGTGGAAGAACCAGATGGTCCCAAATCCAAACCTTCCTGGCCTCTCCTGTCACCTTTGCAAGCTTTGAGACCTCCCAGGTCTCCAGGGGGTGAGCAGAGCCCTTCCCTGTCCCCCAGCATCTTCTGTCTTTCCTCAGACAGAGGGGCTTTGTTGAAAATAGATTTAAATGGATTTTAAAGAGGATGATATTTAAAAAAAAAAAAAAAAAAAAAGCCCAGACAAACAAAAGAAATCCCAGCTGAGCCCATTACACATTATTGAGTTAAATAAGAGGGATTTTACACAGCCTGTAATTGGGTTTTAAATCATGGCTCTAAACAGCTGCTGAGCTCTGGGAAGCTGCAGGAGGAGGGTGCTGAGGCCCAGTCCTGCAGGCACGTCACCAGCAGAGCTCCCACTCCATGAATGGGCACATTCACAACCCAGATTTTATATCTGGGGAAAGAATTTGCTGACTGCTAATCTCTGCTGATTAATGATGTTGTCACAAAGCCACCACAGAGGGTTTGCTGGTCTTGTCTGGAGAACCAGACTTTGGCCAAGCAAAGTCCTTTATCCCAAACTCTGTTTGTCTAGAAAGTGCCATTGTTATTCTTCGGAATGCCAGGTATGGATGCCCGAGTTTCTTGTTCTTGTTAAAGGCAAGTTGTTCCACAGATAAGCAAGCCAAAGAGTACAAGATAGGCAAGGTTTGTCAGGACAGATAATATCTTCAATTAGACCAAAACCAGCAGTTAGAAAATTCAGACAAACTCTCAGACACGGAAGCAGACGTGGAGGAAGCCCAAGTGTCCAATGGTTGACGAGCTCCTTCTACCCACTTATCACGGGAAAGATATCACATCCCCCAAAAATCCTTGCTTTGTTTGGTTTCATTCCCATTAAAAGGGGATTAAGCTGGAGAGGAACAAGGCAGGCTTGTTTCCCAGTGAACACATCCACATCCCTCGCTGTGTTCTGGGTCAGACTGCACAGCTTTTATCAAAACCAAAGGCAAGGCAGTCGTGCTAAAATGATTTCAACTTTCATCTGTGTGTTGGACTGTCCCAGAGCTGGGGAGTGATCCAGTTACTGGGACAAGGGTCCCTCTGAACATGTGGGTAAGAAAATCTGCCTTTAATATGTTGAAGTCCAATCGGATTTCTGACAGTTTGACGTCCAGACCCCAACAGGAAAGAGAACATTTCTGGCAGCGCTGGAATCTGGCACCTTTCTCCAGAGAACATCATTTCACCCCCAGTAATCATCAAGCAGTTCTGAATAACAAGTGATTTCCTAGAAATCAGGCTGGAGGAGTGAGTGCCAGTCAACATTGCAGCAGGCTGGGTGATTTGGCTGCAGAGCTCACGAGGAGCAGCCCGGCCAGAGCCAGTTTCGAATAACCACAAATGGTGATCAAACCTCTCCCTTACGACAGATGCAGATGGAACAGATTGTTCCTTCCAACTCCTGCTCTGCCAGCAGCACCAGCCTTTCCTGGAGCTTTGCAAGGCTCTTATATTTGCCTGGAGAAAAGGAGGCTCAGGGGAGACCTTCTTGTTCCCTCCAACTCCCTGCCAGGGGGTGCAGCCAGGTGGGGGTCAGGCTTTGCTCCTGGGTGACACAGGAGGAGAGAAAACGTCCTCAAGTTGGATATTGGGAATAATTTCTTTACTGAAAGAGGGGTTCAGCTTTGGAAGAAGATTCCCAGAGGAGTGTTGGAATCCCCATCCCTGGAAGTGTTCAAAAAAACATGCAGAGTGGCACTCGAGGACGTGGTTTCGTGGTGAACATGGTGATGGGACTTGGTGGTTGGACTTGACAATCCTAAAGGTATTTTCCAACCTTATGATTCTGTGATTTGGTGTTTCTACTCCCATGGAGTTGCAGTGGGTTTATCCTTCATTTTCAGAGTGCAAGAGGCAAGTGGGATGTCCTGAGGGGTGGTATCTGCTCAGTGATGGCAGGCAGCAACTAAACACTGTGGGGAGCAAATAAACCAGCAAATTATCAGTTCAGAGGGGCTGCTTTGTGCTGCATCTGTAAAGTAGAAGCAGTTCATTTGAACAAGTGCAGCTGCCAGGGCTGACATCAGACACAAAGCCTGCACCACCCTGCCTGAACAACTCAGGGCTTTGGGCTCATCCTGAGGTGTGTTCAGACCTTTCCTCTGCTGAAGGGGACAGGGGCCACGTGTCCCCTCCCAGCCAGGACTGCAGGAATCAATCTTTGAATCTCTCCTGCTGAGGCAGCTCCTCAGGAAAACACTCAGGGCTCCTTCCAGCTCAGGTTGACACCCAGTTCTCTCTCCAGCTGCACAAGTGTCCCAACTCAGCCATAAAACCACATCCCCAAGCCCAGTAAACAGCACATTTCCACACCAGTGGGGTACAGGGGGCCAGGAGGTCTCTGACACTGTCTCTCTGGAGTACAATAATGTCTCTTTGGAGTACAATAATGTCTCTTTGAAACACAACTGAGCAGCATTCCCTCAGCAGGCGACCAACAGCTCTCCCACATCCCCACTGCACCCACAGAGCTGGTGAGGACAGGGAAGAATTGTGAAATGATGCCTCAGACACACCAAGTGGGGCCCCCTCGAGCCCCAGCAGCACAGATTTCCATTCCACGTGGGTCAGGAGTGGTGGAACTGGGCAAGGAGAGGGGCTGCCCAGTTGGACACCCCACGAAAGCAGCAGCAGGGGCGTGCTGAGATGTTTCCCACTTGTAAAGCAAACAGGGAGGATCTCGTGCCTTTCCACTCGTGTCAGCAGGACAGGACAGCCCCTGGTTAACCAGCTGCCAGCCCCTGGAAATTCCAGCCCTGGTAACACCCAGAATCCCAGGAAGATGAAGCAGCAGGGTAAAAATAGCAAATGGGTCAGAGGAAGGTTATAGAAATACCAGAGGATTATTCATATTCCTTCAGGTGGCTGCAAGAAACAGTTTAAACACTGGAATGAATGACAGATTAAAGGTGTCATGAGCAGAGAGAGATCACTGCTCTGAGGTCTGAGCTACATTTCCCCTCTTGCTTTGGATGTGCATGACAAAGGCTTTTTCAAAGGGAATCGGTGGCAAAAAAATAGCACCCGAGGTCCTGCCGTGCCCCTCCTGACCTGAGGGGGAAGTGGAGACACAAACAAGAGGTTCAAGTTGCATCCTCCCAGAAAAGCTCCTCCAGGATGCTGCAGTTTGCCCTTTCCTTACACACCCAGATCTGAGCAGGGACTGTGGAGAGCAGCAGATTCCAGTCCTGGAGAGCTCCAAAATCTGCCTCCTCTGTGCTGGTTGTGCCTTCCAAGGGAGACAAGAAAGATGGAGAGAGACTGTTAAGAAGACACAAACCAGATGACAGGACAAGGGGGAATGGCTTCAAACTGAAGGAGAGGAGGCTTTGATTAATTATTAGGGAGAAATTGTTCCCTGTGAGGGTGGGCAGGCCCTGGCACAGGGTGCCCAGAGAAGCTGTGGCTGCCCCTGGATCCCTGGAAGTGTCCAAGGCCAGGTTGGAGCAACCTGGGCTGGTGGAAGGTGTCCCTGCCCATGGCAGGGGGTGGAACTGGATGATCTTTAAGGTCTCTTCCAACCCAAACCATTCCATGATTCTATAATTCAGAGCAGAGCAGAATTTCCTGAGGGAAACTATCAAAGTGCACTTAAGAAATTAGATTTTTTGCACCCACTGCCCTAAGCCCGGGGAACAGGTAACCACAGAAATAGAGACCATATATTTAGAAATGCCTGACAAAATTTGCTCCTCGTGTTTCGGCCTTGGTTTCTGGGCCACTTTAATTTCATCTGCCACAGGAAGAGCCATCTGTAAATCTTATTAGTTTAAAACCCACATAAGACGGATGAGGCCAGAAAACTCTTTTTCCGCCTCCTCAGAATATTTTTTTTTTTAAAGTACAATATGGATTTTTAAAGGCAAATTTGCTTAATTGACAACAGAAGAGTACAGAAGCTGCAGAGAAACTCCTTATGAGATGGGATGGGATGGGATGGGATGGGATGGGATGGGATGGGATGGGATGGGATGGGATGGGATGGGATGGGATGGGATGGGATGGGATGGGATGGGATGGGATGGGATGGGATGTGCCTCTCCTTAATAGAATTGCTTTAATATAATTGCTTTGATATAGTGCACTACCCTATCCTATCCTACCAGGTTTAGCTTTTATAGTGTGTGGTAAATAATTCTGATTAAGATCTTTTTGTCCAATCATTTATCACAGTAAATGTCCATTTTTGTGTAAATACATCTGATTTGCCATCCTTTACAGGACAGAGCTGTACAAAGGTTCAGTCACACCTCTGTAATTGCTCAGATTTAAACCACTGACAAAGTCTGAGGCTGAGACTGAGCCCCGGCTGCCCCAAGGCTCCTCTCTGAGGAGTTTAGAAAGCCAGGGTGTTCTGGGGGTGTTTGGGGGTCTATGGGGGGGTGTTGGGGGTCCTTTCTGCACCTCATGACTCTACAGGAGCTTCTCTAATAACTTTATCTGGAGCTCCCACTCCCACCCACGACAGGGACTCACAATCTGCCAACCCCCACGAGCCCCAGAGCGCTTCATGGAGACCACAGAGCTCTGCTCCCAGTTGTGTGTGCAGCACAACTCCCTCTGAGCTCCCCCTGCATCCCCCTCGTGCAGACACCCCTCCTGCCTCCCCTGTCACAGCCCTGACACCCCCAGCTGAGTGGGCAGAGGGGCTGCTCTTTGCTGGGGGGGGTCCCTGCTGACAGCTCCTGTTGGACAGGGAAGGGCTGATGAGCTCCCTGGGGCCGAACCATCTGCCAGGGAGTGCTGAGGAGCGAGGGATGCTGACAGGCCAGGCTGGGGCTCATTGGCATGTGGGCTCGGGGGGCTTTGGGGCATCTCTGGCACTAATAATGCTGAATGTTTCGTGGCTGAGCAGCAGAAGGGGATGTGTGAGCTCTGGGAGGGCTGGGGTAGCACAGGCACGAGGGAGGGGGGTCTGGATGTAGGACAAGGTCAACGATCCCAGGATCCCAGAATGTGCTGAGCTGGAAGGGACCCCCAAGGACCATCCAGTCCAACCCTCAGCCCTGCACAGGCCCAGCCCCAAGAGTCACCCCCTGTGCCCCAGAGGATCAGCCAAAGCCTCCTGCAGCTCTGGCAGCCTTGGGGCTGTGCCCACTGCCCTGGGGAGCCTGTTCAGTGCCCAACCAGCCTGG
>NW_020957200.1:0-2221 GCF_003031625.1 Empidonax traillii | reverse complement strand
GAGATCAGGGCAGTAGGGAAGAGGTCTGGTCACCTCCAGCCATGCCTTGGGATGGGCCTGGAGAGAGCTCAGGATACAGGACATGGTTCAGTGGTGCTGCTTCCCTTGGGATCACAGAATCCCAGGATTCTGGGATTGGGTTGGAAGGGATCTTAAAGCTCATCCAGTTCCACCCCCTGCCATGGGCAGGGACACCTTCCACCAGCCCAGGTTGCTCCAAGCCCCATCCAACCTGGTGTGGGACACTTGCAGGGATGGGGCAGCCACCACCTCATTCACACCCACAGAATCTCTACCAGCTCACTGATGTTCCATAGGATCATAGAAAGGTTTGTGTGATGTGCAGAGGAACCAGAGGGTATCTGTGGCACTGTCAGCACAGGATTCACTTGCAGGAGTAATTTCAAACTCTGGAGGTGAGTCAGCAGCTCTTGTGCCACATCCACAGCTGTGAGAGACTTAAGTGGCACCAAACACAGTGACCTACGAGGCATTTTCAAATACCCCTGGCCTAAAGCCTCAGAGGGTTTTCTGCCTCCAGCTGGTGTCTAAATGCTGCTGAGATTTTAAACATGAGCCTTGTCCCCCAGTGATGGAGACACTTCTCTTCAGGAAGGATGGAACAGCATCACGTTGGACCTGCAGAGAAAAGCTCTTGAGGATATTCATTGCCAGAGAAGCTGTGGCTGCCTCATCCCTGGAAGTGTCCAAGGCCAGGACAGGGCTTGGAGCAACCTGGGCTAGTGGAAGGTGTCCCTGCCCATGGCAGGAGGTGGAATGAGATGATCTTTAAGGTCCCTTCCAACCCAAACCATTCTGGGATTCTCTGATTCTGTGGCTGTGTTGGAGGGCCCACCCCTGGAGAGCAGCCTATAAATCACTGAAATACTTTGCCCGGTATTTGTCAGGGAAATACTTTGATATCTCATCTTGGAATGGCATTTTTTGGACACAGACCTGCCCTCCATTTCTCTCCAAAGGCACAATTCAAGGGTTGAATATTCAGTGCCCCTGGAACTGAGATCCCAACCGAGATCTGCTGCCCAGATGCAGCCTGGGCACCAGCAGAGCTCGGGGCACTGGGGCCAAGGGGAGCAGAAGCTCTCAGCACCCTGCTTGGGGCAGGAAGGGAGGCCAACAAACATGCTTTTTCTAGGGAAAACAGAGGGAATGAGCCAAAGGGCACGGGCTCGTTATCGGGGCGGGAGCAGGGCTGGGATGGGCGGAGCAGCCACTGAAGGAGCCGCCAAGGAGCACAATCTTATCTGGTGTGAAATGGGAGCTCGGCCCCTCCTGCCGAAGAAAGGCTGCCCCGTGGGGTGTTCCCCACATTCTCTCTCCTCTTCCATGCCGTGGGTGTGCTCACAGGGCACACAGTTACCCTGTGTCCTGCCTGCCCCGTGGCATGGTGACTTGTTCATTGTCAGCCACTCCAGTGCCCCCAAATGCAGGGTCTGGGCGCCTTGGCTTGAGCCCCCAAGTCACTGAGCCCCCTGGACGCTCCTCTGAGGCACTCAAATCCAGGAGAAATCCATTAGAAGCCAGGGATCCCCAATGGCCTCAGGGCTGCAGGTTCCCAGCACTGGGATGCTCTTCCAGGGTTCCAGATGTTCCTGCACAGGGATGTGCTGGGCTCTGCAGGTGTCACCCTGGGACAGGGCCTGGTGACAAAGGCAGCTGGCACGTGGAGCCTCATGCCCAGCAGTGCCTCTGGTGCTGGGGATAAAAAGGGAGACACCCCCAGCAGCCTGGCATGGAGAAAGCTTTGACCCAGCACGTGGGGAGGTGACAAAGGTATAGCTGAGCAGATGTCCCTGGGGCTGTGTGAGTGCTCTGCTCTGGGGCATCAGCTCTTGACAAGCATCTGCTCAGGGTGGAACAAGTCCATGGCAGTGCCCAGGCCCATATGGGGGAGCTGTGAGAGGTAGAAGATGGAGAATCACAGAATCACAGAATCTCCTGAGCTGGAAGGGACCCCCAAAGACCATCCAGTCCAACCCCTGGCCCTGCACAGACACCCCGACAATCCCCCCCTGTCCCTCAGAGCGTTGTCCAAAGCCTCCTGCAGCTCTGGCAGCCTTGGGGCTGTGCCCACTGCCCTGGGGAGCCTGTTCAGTGCCCAACCAGCCTGGGGGGGAAGAACCTTGCCCTGAGATCCACCCTGAGCCTGCCCTGACACAGCTCCAGCCATTCCCTGGGGGCTGTCCCTGCTCCCCCCAGA
>NW_020957199.1:24155-43157 GCF_003031625.1 Empidonax traillii | reverse complement strand
CCCACTCACCTGCCTGTGTCCCCACTCACCTGCCTGGATCCCACTCACCTGCCCAGCTTCTCCAGCAGCTCATACAGGTCCTCCACACTGGGGCTCGGGGGGGTCTCCAGCCCCTCTCTCTCTGCAGCCCCCCCAGCTTCGGTCTCCTCCTGTGGGGTGGCACCAGTGCCCGGCTCAGCCACCTGCCCGGGGTGTGGTGATGTGCCAGACCTGGGGGTGCAGGGACCCCCATCCCACAGAGCACCCCAAACCTCCCCCAGCACACACTGGGGGGACTCTCCAGTGTCCAGGTGAGACCCCCCCAGCCCTGCCCAGTTCTCCCAGTTCCCACGAAACTCCCCAGCATGGGGAAACTTGGAGACTCTCTCACCCCTTGATCAGGGGCCTGCAGGAGCTGCTCGGGGAGGGGGTTGGAAATGGGGCAGGGGTGGGAAGGGAGGGAGTTCAGAGCAGCCCCTTCACCCCCCACCGTGCTGGGAGTGCAAAAAACCAACGCTGCGGTTTGGTTTATTAAAAAAAGGGGGATTAACAGTAAATGAAGCCACCACCATGATCTCAGCCGTGGTAATCCCACCCTGTCAACCCCCCCAGCCCCCAGGCAGGGTCCCCCACACGTACCCATGGCTGTGGCTCACCTGGATTCTGTCAGGGGCGTCCCCTGGGCCCCCCTCAGGCAGGACCCCGGCCCGGCCACCCTCAGCCATCACTGCCAAGACAAGAAAGCACAGGGTGAGGGGGTGCAGCAGGTCTGAGCAGCAGGTTCTGGTCGGGAGGGGGGGCTGCAGGGGGGAGAAGCTGCCAGAAGCCTCCCCCGTGTCTGAGAGAGTCGGGACTGGCCAAGGCCGAGTGACAGCAGCAGCACCTCGGGATAAAAGAGTTAAGGGAGGGCAAAAAGTGATTGTGTGAGACACAACCCTGCAGAGACCAAGGTCGGCGAGGAAGGAGGGGCAGAAGCTGCTCCAGAGGCAGGAGAGGAGGTTCCCTGGCAGCCCCTGGGGATCCCTGGGGGAGCAGAGACCCACCCGCGGCCCTGGAGGAGCCCACGCTGGAGTGGGAGGATGCCTGAAGGGGACTGTGACCCTGGGGGAAGCTGAGCTGGAGCAGAGTCCTGGCAGGACCTGTGACACCGTGGAGAGGGACCCAGGCTGGAGCAGTGCCTAAGGAAGTGCAACCCGTGAAAAGGAATCCACGCTGGAGCAGTTCCTGAGGAGCTGCAGCCCGTGGGAAGGACTCACCCTGGAGCAGGGGAAGGACTGAAACAACCTGTGCTGAACTGACAGTCTCAGAAACAACCCATGCTGAACTGACTGGGATCCCCATTCCCATCTCCCTGCACCTCTGGAAGGAGGAGGTAGAGCCCAGGAAGGAGGCAGGGGTGGGGGAAGGTGTTTTGAAGCTTTGTTTTACTTCTCATCACCCTGCTCTTATTTGACTGATAATAAATTCAATTAATTTCCCCCGAGTCAGGTCAGTTTTGCCCTTGGCATTAAATGGGGTCAGTGACCCCTCTTTGCCCTTAGAAACCTTTTCTTACATTCCCCCTGCCCTTTCTGGGTGAGGAGGGCAGTGATGGAGCAGCTTTGGAGGCACTTGGAATCCAGGCAGGGATTCACAGTGGGAAGAGGGGTTTGGGGGAAGGGATAGACACCTGCCTGAACCTGACACTGTCCCCCTCTGGGAGGGGGGGACATCTCTCACCCCCAGCAGCTCCAAGCCATGAACCAGCCTTTTTGGGCTCACACAGAGCAGGCCAACACCAGAACCCAACCCTCCTGTGCCTCAGTTTCCCCCGCTGCAGGATGGGGTGGGTGATGCTCCAGCAGTGGGGGACCAGCAGGGATGCAGAGAATGGGGATGGGGGCTCTAAGCCCTGCTCTTGGAGCCACCTCAATGTCCCCAGAGCTGTGTCCCCTGGAGCAGGAGGTTTCCTGGGCCACCAGGAAAGGGATGAGGACGGCAATATCAGCCTGAGGTGGGGTCCTTCCCCTGGAAACACGGCGGGGGATCCCGGATGGATTTGAGCCCCACAGGGACAGCCCCTGGGGGGACTGGGGGTGCATCCCCCATCCCACAGGGCTCTGCTTGCACCAAACAGGAGCTGGGACCCTTTCTATCCCCCCACAGTGGCCCCAAGGGACAGTGAGTGTTCCCCCAAGCCCGGTCCCCCCTCGCTGTCTCCCACTCCCACCCCAGCTGGGCCCCCTTACCCTCCCCGAGCCTTCCTCCCCACCCAGCAGCGCCTCTCCCTCGCTCAGGCCAGGACAGGGGACAGTCACAGCTCATGGTGACAGCCCTGTGGGGCCCCCCCCGGGCTGGTGGGGGCCCTCTGGGGTTGGTGGGGGCACCAGGCCAGGCACTGCCCGGCCCTGGCACCGCACGGAGCCGGCAGCTCCCGGGGCTGGGACGTGCACGGGGGCGGCTGCAGCTGAAGCCGGGCCAATATCCCCGGCACGTGACACGTCCGTGGGGTGACTGCGTGTCTGTTTGTCCCCTGGGATGGACACATCCCGGGACGTGGAGCTGCTTTTACAGGGAGGGAAACTGAGGCACGGACGACCCCAGGCTCGGCGGCCGCTGCTGAGCTCTGGGCTGCACATCTGGACCTGCAGGGGCTGTCCTGTCCCACCACACCCTGTTTGTTGCTGCCCACCAGGAAAACCAGCCTGACCTCGGCACCGGCTGCTGGGAAATGCGCTCCCAGGTCAGCATCCGACTAACCGAAAAGCCCTGCAGGACCCCCAAACCACCCAAAATGACCGGGACACCCCCAAGCCTGGCAAGTCGTGGGGAGCTGGGACCCCTCACCTCCAGCTCTGACCTTCCCTCCAGCAGCACCTGGCAGCTCCAGGCTCTGCCTCACAGTCCCGGCGTTCCCGGGGTGCTGGGGCAGGATCCGGCCACGGTGGCTCGGGATGAGAAAAGCTCTTTGAGTTCCTCCTCCTGAGGGCTCTGGAGGAACCCCCCTCCCCCCCAGCTGCGGAGAGGAGCCAAAAAAACCCGCCTTTTAGGGACAATTCCTGGTGGTTCCAGCACCTCAGCTCCTTGAGGAGTGGCCGGGAGTTGGTGTTGGAAGATGATGTCCCCCTCACTGATGTCCCCTCAGTGATGTCCCTCTCACCGATGTGCCGGTGAGGGTTGCAGACAGGAAACCTGGCTGACAAGACACCAACCCCGCGGAGGGGAAGTGAGTGCAGGGTGTGAAGGCTGTGGGGAGGGACAGGTTTCTTAAGGTGGAGAGAGCCGGCTCTTCGTGCCAGGGTCTGCAGGGGGCACCGGGCACCATCCCCACCGCGGGGCTTGCAGAGCCACCCAAACCCTGTCCCAGTGCGATGGATGGGGTGGCCCCAACCCTAATCCCCTTCCCTAATCCCTGCAACCCCTCGGGACGCAGCGGGGTTGGCACCGCTGTCGCCGTGGGCCGGCTGGAGCCTGGCACCGCCCGGAGCGAGGGTGGCAGCTGGCACGGGGCAGAGAAGGCACAGCTCGGCCGCTGTTCGCTGCGCCGATGCCCCCGGCACCTCCCAGGAATGTGCCTGGCTCTGGCAGCCGGAGCCGCGGGAAAGGGGGTGGTGCTGGATTCCACCATGCCAGGACCGAACCTTGGCTCGTGGCACGACCCTGGGCACACCGAGCCCCCCCCTCTCCCCCCCAACCCCATCCCCGCGCCCGGCGAGGTCCCAGGACGCAGATGGGAGGAACAGGAGCCCTTTGTAGGTGTGGATGTGCCGGTGGCAGGGTGGCCGGTGCCCCCTGCTCGCCACAGCCCAGCCTGTCCTATGGGTGCCGGTGTCAGCTGGGTGCCACCCCGGTGCCACCCTGCCACCTTCCCGTGACGTGTCCCCACCACGAGAAGGCTCTTTGCAGCTTCGGTTGCCGCTTCCTGCCCGTCGCAGGCGGTGGAAGCGCGAGCACAGGCAAGGCAGGGGCTCTGCCCACCCTGCCCGACCCCCTGCCCGTCCCCTGCCCGCTCCCCTGCCCACCCCATCGCCTCCAGCCACGGACACCCGGGCCCCCCGTGGCCGGACAGAGGTAGGAGCGTGGGCTGGGGGTCGGGGCAGGGGCTGGATTTGTACCGAGGACGAGCAGCGAACCCCGAGCAGGGGGACAGACAAGGGCTGGGCCGGTGCCAGGGGGTGCAGGGAACACTCCCCCCACCCCAAGGCACGACGGAGGGATGGGCACGACAAAGAGGTGCAAGGGGAAGGAGTGGTGCCCCCTGCCCGTCCCAGCCCCACCAGCCAGATCTTCCCCCCTCTAAAGGGGGAAGTCCAGCCCAGGAAGGTCTCTCAGGGCAAAGCCTCCAGCCCGTTTCAGGTCTGATCTGAGCCGTTCCCACCTCAGCAGCGCAGGGTTTCGGAGGCACAACCCACCCCGAGGAGCAGAGCCCAACGAGTTTCCCCCCCGAGGCCAAGGTGCTGGGGGTGGGGGAGGAGGGATGAGCCCCCTCCTCCTCGCAGGCCCCTCCTCCGGCCCGGGGGACGCACAGAGAGCCAGGGACAGTGGTGTTGTCGAGCCAGGGACAGTGGCGTTGTCCCCAGCTGCTCGGCCATGCCCAGGCAGGACCTGACCCGAGTTCGCCTCCCCAGTGCTCCTCGAGTTGAGTTGCTGCAGTTTGGGTTGCTTTGTTTCACTTTGTCAGCACCTTCTCCGCCTTCCCCTGCTCGCGGGGGTGCAGGGCCAGGCTTGGTGCTGCCGCGGGTTAAAGGTGGGGCCGGGGTGCCTTTCCCCCGGCTGGGTGCCCCTGCTCTCAGACAAGCCTCTACCGGCTCCTCTGACTCAGCTTTGCCTCCCGGACCCAACCAGCCCCAGCATCTTCCACTCCCTCGAGCGTCTGCTGGGGATTCACGTTGCTTTGCCAGGTGGTGGTGGTGGCTCGGGGTGGAGCTCGGGGTCCCTCGGGAGCTGCTCGTCCTCCCCCTCCCCTTCCTGGCGCTGACCTGGAACCTTTGGGGACTTTGTGGGGACTGGAGGATTCACACGCTTTGCACTCACCTCCTCCCCACCCAGCTCACCCATCCCCAGGGCTTTTCTCCTCTGGGGTCACTGTCCCTTCCTGCCAGGTGGATCCACGCTGGGGGGTGTGGGCCCAGGGTGGTGCCCCTGGGGAGGAGGAGGAGGGTGATGAGCCCGAGGTTGAGGGGCTCAAGGTGAAGGTGATGCTTGCCCAGGTTGTTGGTGAGAGCAGCACCTGTGGGGGGGGTCATGGAGCCCCCACACCCCCCAAAGCTCTACAGGCAATGAGGGATCACAGGGCAGCTCAGGATGCCGGGGGAGACTTCACTGCCCTGAACCTTTTCCCTGTTCCCTGGGACAGGGGACCCCATGGATGACGACCGTCCCCTCTTCATCACCTTCAAACCCATCAGTGAGGACAACACAGCCAAGCCAGGAGCCAACACAACCCCCGTCCAGCCCCAGGGAGCAGAGCAGTCCCCAGGACACCACAACACACATGGCAGGGTAGGACAGGGGGATACGAGGGGTTTGTGCCCCTCTGGGCTGTCCCCCCACTCCTGAGCTCACACACCTGCAGGGGTTGTGTCATCCTGGGCTGCACTTGCAGCCCCCTGCCCAGAGCAGAACATCCTTGGGGCACGTCTGAGCCCTGGCTGCTGTGCCCTTCCCTCCAGGTCCCACCAGCTTCCTTCTGGCCACCCCCCCCAGACTGGTCCCCCCCAGAGCTGGTGGCCCTGCGTGCCCGCACGAGGCTGTGGTTTGAGCAGACACAAGCCTGCAGGTTGAGCCCTGAGGGGAAGCTCCCAGTTTGGTTCCATGGCTTCATCAGTCGGAGGTAAGCGGGGGAGGTCGAGGCGGGGAACTTCACCCCTTCAGCATCCCCCTCCCTGGGCTCCAAATCCTGGAGCTGGATCCCCGGATACCAGGGACGGGGTGAGGGTGAGCGGCTCCCGGCTCCTTCCCACAGCGAGGCAGAGCAGCTGCTGCAGGATCAGCCCCTGGGCTGCTTCCTGGTGCGCTTCAGCGAGAGCACCGTCGGCTTCGTCCTCTCCTACAGGTGAGGATCCCTCCCCCGTCCGAGGGGCCGTCGCGCTCGGTCCCCTCCCTCCCTCCCTCCCTGTGTTCCAGTCCCGTCCCCTCTCCCCGCAGGGGCAGGGATCGCTGCCGGCACTTCGTCCTGGACCAGCTGCCGGACGGGCGGTACGTGATCCTGGGCGAGCAGAGCGCCCACGCTGAGCTGGCCGAGCTGCTGCGGCACCACACCACGGCCCCCATCGTGCCCTACCACGAGTTCCTCACCGCGCCCCTGCCCTGCACACGGGTGAGACCCCAACCCCTCGGCAGCCCCTGCAGCCCTGGAGTCGTTCCTGCTGCCGCCGATGGGGTGATTTTCCCGAGGTGGAAAAAGAAGCCAAGGGAAGCCCAAGCATCATCGGGACCGGAGCCACCCTGGCCACGCCACCGGGAGCAAGGAGCACACCAGACCAGCTGGCATCTCTCTGCTCTCCCTGCAGGAGGACGAGCCCCGAGGAGGGACGCAGAGCCCAGCTGGCAGCGGTGCCGCGCGTTCCCCGCTGAGCGAAGCGTCCGCAAAGCTCCCGGAGTACAGCCCTGTGTCCCTGGAGCCCCCGGGAGCCAGGCCAGCAGTCCCGGTCCTCCCCCAGCCTGCGGAGCCCAGCGCCGAGTGGGGCTCCCCCAGGGAGGTAACAAGGCAGAGCAGGGCGGGGGGAGGCACAGCCTGGCCACGGCTCTCAGCGGGTGGAGGGTCCCAGCTGCCACAGACCCTCATCTCCAACCTGTCCCACGTCCTACCCAGGCTCGCGGTGCCCCTCCATCGCTCCCGGCCAAGACCAACTCCCGGGCCGCGGCTCAGGGGCCGCTCAGCCCCGCCGGCAGCGCGGCAGCTCCCGAAGGTGCCTACGCCCAGGTGCACAAGGAAGCTGCTCCCGCTTCGGTGTCCTCCGAGGCCAAGTACCAGCAGCTCATGTGCTTCCACATCTACGCCGAGCCCCGCGAGGGCAGCGGCCCCAGCCCCTCCACCTACTGCGAGCCGGAGGAGCCCATCCCCTTCTACGCCATGGCCCGGGGCTGCAGCCCCCGCGCCGCCCCCGAGGAGAACATCTACTCCGAGGTGGCACTGGCCCGGCAGGACCCGCCCGCTCCGCACCCCAGGGAGCCCAAAGGCGCCTTCTCCACGCTGCCCCCCAAATCCCGGCCCCACCGCCGGCTCTTCCGCAGCTTGTCCAGCCAGGATTACAAGAGGCGGCAGCTCCCGGCGGCTCCCAGCGCAGACGGGGAGGGGAGAGGAGCCTCCAGCCCGGGCACTGAGGTGGGTCCCCCAGGGCAGGTCGCTGCTCTGGAGCTCAGTCCCAGCAGGACATCAGAGTCATGTTGGGGCTGAGGAGTCTCTCCAGGCCTCCTGGAGTCTGGGGGAGTCAGGGTTTGCTCCACACCAGGAGCGCAGGGAGAAGCACAGAAACCTGGGAATGGTTTGGGTTGGGAAGGACCCGAAAGCTCATCTCACTCCACCTCCCTGCCAGGGGCAGGGACACTTTCCACTAGCCCAGGTGGCTCCAAGCCCTGTCCAACCTGGCCTTGGACATTCCCAGGGATGGAGCAACCTGTGCCAGGGCCTCCCCACCCTTCCAGGGAAGAATTCCTTCCCAATATCCCATCTAACCCTGCCCTCTGGCACTGGGAAGCCATTCCCCCTTGTCCTGGCACTCGAGGTCCTTATAACTCGAGCAAAGCCGAGGGCTGGGAGGGTGAAGAACCAACTTTGAGCCATCTCCTGGCTGTCCAATCCAACCTCTTCTCCCCATGGATTCCCCAGGGTGTGCTGAGCCCTGTGCTGGAGCTGGATGACCCCGTGTACGGCCGGAGCACAGGCAGGGCCCAGCGAGGAGCAGCCACGGATGAGAACGTGTACGAGCAGCTGCCTGGAGACCGGCCCTGAGCCACCAGCAGATGGGCCCAGGACAAGGCCTGGCTCCCAGGCAGGAGGAATCTCAGCCTCCATCCCACTGGAGGAACCCTTTGGCCCTGGGAGGAGACATCCAAGGCTGCTGTTGGCCCCAGCAGCCCCCAGGATGTTGATCTGCCCCGTGGGGAGCCCCACGATCTTCCCAAACCCTGAGGGACAGCGCACGGGGGATTGGAGCTAACTCACCTGTGAACACATTCCAAGAGACTTCTGTTCATTAAATGAGGGTGGAAAAGGCTATTACAGGAAAAACAGGGCCAGGTTTGGCACAGTTAAACTGGAAGCGGGAGCGACACCAAAACTCCCCAGCCTGGAGCTCCCACTCCCAAGTCCTGCCTGCTTCCTCAGCCACAAAACTTGGGATAGCACCAAACCTGAGGACTAGCCCTGGCTGGTGGGATGGCACAGAGCCAGGACTGCCCTGTGGGATACCTGGTGGAGCACAAATCCCAGATGGAATGACACCAAGCCACACGGCAGTGCCATCAGCAGCCCTGGTGTGCCCAGCTCGACGGCAGCAGGGAGCCAGGACAGCCAAAGCTCCTCTCCAGGGGGAAAAGGAGGACTGGGGCAGCTGTAGCTGTTTTCTCTCTGGGAAAAAAAAAAAACACACTTGCACTGCTCACAAACCTGAATTTTGTGGCTCTTAAAAGGCTGAAAGCAGAGTATGAGCCCTTGGAACTCCCCTTGGTGCTAAACCTGAGCTGTTGCTGCAACTGGAAGTGGAAAGGGGAGTTCCAGCCTCCCCCAGCTCCCTCCAGCACCCCCCAATCCCTGATAAAGGGCAGTTTGGGCACACACAGGCTGTGCCCTACGCAGCAAACACTGAGCCCCTCGCCATGGAAACAGGGTTGGTTGGCTTCATTCAAAAGTTTATTCCTTTATCAAACCTCTTCTGGGAGGGTTTCGCTGTACATATGAGATAGGAATAAATTACTCAACAGTAACTTTATTCTGATCATTCAAATACTCAAAACGGGCTCTGCAAAGTACTAAACATCCAGGGAACTAAACTAGAAATGAGATTAGTTTAAAGTGTTCTAAGAAAAGACTTCGGTCGTGGGGGGGGTTTTGCTTGTTTTTAACAGGCAACATGGGAGAAAAAAAAAAAACCTCTTGGGAGTTTTTCTTCCTGGAATAACAAATATTGGTCGTTTTAGCTGTGGTCACCAGAAGTATAACCCAGAGTGGTGGGAATGTAAGTTAAATAACCAGACCAGCTCTCTTGCTCCCCTCAGCATCACACGGTTTGGTGAACAATAAAGTGATGCCACGGGGATCTGGATCTGTGGGTTAGGCCGGCGGGGCTGCACAGGATTTGCAGTCGCCTCACCTTGATGGAATTCCTTAAATAAAAAAAAAAAGGTTTAATTTTAAGAAGTCGGGGCTGGACATGGTCTCCTCTTCCCAGGCAGGAGGGTAAAGTCAGCACTTAATTGGGACAGAATTGATAGAAACAAGCTGGAAAAAAACCCCATCGTACAGCTGGCAGCTCTCCCCTGTGTGTGCCCAGAGGAAACACTGCTGAGCTCAGTCCCAGCACCACACTGGGACAGTTTGAGGAGTTTGGGAACAGCCTGGGGCACCACTGAAGGGGGAGCAGGAGAGAAGGGGGAAGAAGGAAGGACAATATACATACACACATGGCTCAGGGTATCCCAAAGCCCTGAGTGTGCCAGGCAGGAGAGCCTCACCACTGTGGACACCTCTCACAGACTCTGCCCTGCACTGGGGTGTCCCCTCAGCGTGGCTGAGGCCGTGGACACCAACTTAAAAACCAGGATATCAAAATCAGCAGCAGGAGAGGAGAGCTGGAGTGGCTCGGACACGAGGAAGAAGCCACGGGGACGGCTCAAAGACAAGGACAAAATTAAAAAAAAAAAAAATCCAAAGCCAGGCTCGCTCTTGGAACTCACCATCTCTCAGAAAGAAAAATGACACTCTCAACGCACAGCGAGTCCGGGAGGGCAAAGTGGGAACTGGGAGTTTATTGAGCCTCTGCCAGAGGGTCTGGGGGCGGGAGGAGCAGCCCCCTGCTCCCACGGGACAGGAGCTCCGGCCTCGCTCCCGGCGCATTCCCTGCGGCACCTCGGGGACCGTCCTTGCTTTGTCAGTCGCTCGGTCAGAACCTTCCACGTTACGGTTTACAAGGAGGGAAGGGAAGGATTACAAGGTGGAGTTTCATCAGGACAGGCTCGCAGCGAACCTCCCTCGTGCCAGGCCCGGCAGCGCAGCGTCCTCCCTCCCGCCGAGCAGCCCCGTCCCGCGCGGGGCCCGGCTCATCTCCCGGGAGACGTCGGACGCCGGCAGGTCACGCCAGCCCAAAAAAAAATAGCGGGACACGTGTGGTTTAGAATCCGTATTTGGCCTGAGTCTGCCGTCTGCTGAGCTTGTTTTCGGACCATGTGTTTTTCAGTTCCAGCTCTCTCTCCTTGGCCTGCAGACACGGAGAGGATGCTGTTAACGCTCTGTGTTTCAGTGACTCAGCAGCATTCCGGCCTCCTCGCGCGGATTACGGAGCCCTTCGGCCAGAAGCCTCGTTACAGGAGTTCACACAATCATCCTGACAGAGGCCTGGATTAACTGGGCTGCATGGGCATTTCATTCATGCTGAAATGCAGCTTCTCTTGTGGGACGGGCTCGGCAGCCGCCTGACAAGCCCGGGGTGGAATATGGACGGGATCCCAGGGCTGGGGAACACGTGTGGGGAGGGGGAAGCGAAGCTGCCAGCTCAGGGCTGGGACCCCCTCAGGGCCAGGACACACCTCTGGCCCCACTGGAGACACGGCACATCCCACCCAGGGCTCAGACAGCTCCTGGTCTGGTCCCACTGTGGGTCTCACCCTGGCCTCAGAGTATTCCCAGGGATATCCCCTGGTCTCCAGCTGCTGGAACAGCAGCTCCACCGCCCCCCGGCCTTGTGCTGCCAAGCCTTGAAATTCCACCTGGATTGGCTCCCACGCCAGGGGAAGCCACTCACCTGATGGATCAGGTACGTGATCTGGTGTTTTCTCCTTTGCTGTCCCGTGGGCTGATCTCCTTTTTTCTGGAAAGCAAAAAGAGGTGAAGCGTTCAGCCTGGAGAGACACTGCTGGACAGCAGAGCAAGGCCAGGGCCTGCACACAGCCATCCCAGGCACCATTTGTTCCCTATTAAATAGCACATTCCTTCGTCTGAAGCAGTTCCTGGCTGGTCCTCACCACCCACACACCATGCTCTGAGCTCTCCTGATCTGTCACATGTCACCATTTACCAGGGTCCCTTGTCCTGTGACTGCCCAGAATCCAACACAGCTCCAGCTGGGCCCGATTTGGGCACTGAGCAGAGGTCCAAACCCCAGCCAGCTCCTGCCCTCCACCCCACCTTGCTGAAGGACTTCATGGTCTTCTCCTCCGTCAGGGACTTGGTGAGCCACTGCTGGGCCCCGCTCAGCTGGTCGTCACCTTTGATATCCACAAAGTTGATCTCCTCCCTCCCACGATTCCGCTTGCCTTGCAGACGCTTGAACTGAAGGGAGAACAGAACAGCTGGAATTACACTCCCCCCATCACACCCTGATACAAGGTTGAGGGGCTGAGCCCCTGCTCCCCACAGCGAGGGACAAGGCACAGCAACGAAGTTTTCCAGACAGGATTTTTTATCTTCAGGAGATTTCTGCTTTGCTGTAGATTGGAGTATCTAAAGCTGTTCAGCATGAAGGTTATCATCTCATTTTCCTATGCAGCCATTTATTTCTCCTTCCAGCCTTGCTCAGGACACCCCCAGAGTCCTGAGGCTCTTGCTTTAAAAGCCAGGGAGGTACCTGGCCTGTACCAGCCATAGTGTGGCCACATGGCCACAGGCAGTGATTGTCCCCATGCTGGGCACTGATGAGGCCTCACCTTAAGTCCTGGGGTAAGTTTTGGGCCCCTCATCACAAGAAAGATGTTGAAGGCCTGGAACGTGTCCAGAGAAAGGAATGGAGGTGGGGAAGGTTCTGGAGCACAAGAAGGGTCTGGGGAACTTCTGAGGAGTAGCTGAGGGAGCTGAGAGGACTTGGCCTGGAGAAACAGCAACTCAGGGGGGACACTCTCAGTCTGTACAACTCCCTGACAGGACAGTGGAGCCACGTGGGGATCGTGCTCTGTTCCCAGGGAACGAGGGACAGGATGAGAGGAAATGGCATAAAGTTGTGCCAGGGGAGGTTCAGGTTGGATACAGGGAAAATCCCTACACCCAAAGGGTTGTCCAGCTCTGGCACAGGCTGCCCAGGGCAGTGGTGGAGTCACCATACCTGGATGAATCTAACAGCTGTGTGCATGTGGCATGTGGGGACAGGGTTTGCTGGTGGCCTTGGCAGTGCTGGGGGAACAGTTGGACTCCATGATTTTGGAGGGCTTTTCCAACCCCAAACAATTAATTCTATTCCCTTCAAGCCTGCAGACCCGCCTGGAGCAGCAGCTCAGAAGACTGCGGGGAAGGACTCACATGCCCACACCACAGCACGAGACCCCCAGGGAACAACAACCAGCCCGGCCCAACCCAGGGGAAGCACAGGAGCGTGCTGTGGGGGCAGGACCGTGGCTGCCAAGTGTCCTGGGGGGAGCTCAAAGCCAAATTCCACAGCAGGACAGACAAAGTGCCAACCGCTTCGTCGTCGATGAAGGAGGAGTCGGTGCTCGTCTCCTGCGGCGGTGCCTGGGCTGGTTCCACCTCCGGGTAGTACCCGCTGCTGTAGTAATCCTGGCAGGAAAAGGGAAGCCAGTTGGTCACGAGAGCGAAGCAGGAGGGATCCTGCCCGTGGGCTGCTGCTTTTTCACCCCCTCGGAAGGACTTCATCAGAGGTACAAACCAACAAATGATTTGAGGGGCTTTTCTCAACAGGCTGGAGTGACAGGACACAGGGAATGGCTTCCTACTGACAGAGGGCAGGGTTAGATGGGATACTGGGAAGAAATTGTTCCCTGTGAGGGTGGTGAGGCCCCAGCACAGGCTGCCCAGAGAAGCTGTGGCTGCCCCATCCCTGGAAGAGTCCAAGGCCAGGTTGGACAGGGCTTGGAGCCACCTGGGCTAGTGGAAGGTGTCCCTGCCAATGGCAAGGGGTGGAACAAGATGAGCTTTAAGCTCCCTTTGAACCCAAACCAGCCTGTGATTTTATGAATTTCTAGAAACAATGTGGGCTCAGATACCAGCTCTGGTGAGCCCCAACTCTGCACCCTCACACCAGGGACATTTTCACAGGAGTGCAGCTGTCCAACATCTGTCCAGCAAAGAACATCTGCAGCTCTTGTGTCACAGGAATGCCCCTTGTGCCCAGTGCTGGGGATCCCTGCTGTGTTCTGGCCAGCTCGCAGAGGATGGAATTTCCTGCTCCATGTCCTGGTCAGTTTTTAAAGGTTGGACTCCCTACTCCATGTCCCACATATCTCACATGGGCTGGACTCCCTGCTCTGTCCTGTCCACTCACATGGGTTGGTTTCCCTGCTCCAAGTCTCTACACCATGTCCCAGCTAGGCTGGATTCCCTGCTTCGTGTCCCAGGTAATCCACGTAGGTTGGATTCCTACTGTGTCCCACTCAGCTCACATAGGATGGATTCCCTGTTCCATGTACTGGCCACCTCACAGAGGCTGGATTCCTACTCCATGTCCCACCCAGCTCAGAGGTTGGATTCCCTGCTCCATGTCCCACATATCTCACACAGGCTGGACTCCCAGGAGCAGTTGCTCCAGTAAGTACCTCCAACCCCTCACCCAATACCTGTCCAGATCCCCTCCAGTCAGTGAACCCACCTGGTAGTAGGCTCCGGGCTCGCCATAGGTGGGGTGGAACTGGCCGTAGGGGTGGTTGCCGTAGTCCTCGCCGGGTTTGGGTGCCCAGCTGTGCTGGGCCCCGCTCGAGCCCGCGCCCGTCTTGAACTCCAGCGGGGCGTTGGCGGCCGCGTCCTGGAACTGGGGCTCGGGCTCTGTGCCGGGCGGCGGGTCCTCCGCGCCCGCCGTGCCGGGGTACAGGTAGGGCTCGGCGCCCGCGGCGCTGGGCTCGCTCCTGTCGGACAAGGAGAAGTAGTTCTCTGGCTCCAGCTCCTCGTCGCTGTCCTCCTCCTCCTGCGTGATCTGCTTGGTTACCTGCAGCGCCGCGCTCTTGGCCGCGGCTTTGATGGCCGACGGGGACGGAGTGGTGGGCACGGCCGGTTTGGAGGCGGGTTTGGCTTTGGAGGAGGAAGAGGTGGGGGCCTTGGCGGGCTTGGAGTCGGAGCCGTCTCCCGCCTTCCTGGAGAAGGCGTAGGGCAGGAGTAACCGGTTGGTCTCTTTCACTGTCAGGTTTTTGGGCTGAGGGAGCAGAGCGGACAAGCCGGAGCCCTCGCCGCGTCCCTGGGGAGGTCCGTGCAGGACAAGTGGATCACGGGGATAAGAGAAAAGAGTCAGACTATTCGCTTTTCCTGATTACCTGCTGATTATCCCCCCCCTCAGTTCTTACAATATTCCTGGGTTTCCCAACATTTGGCCACCCTGAACACGCTGCACAAAAGGCTGGGGGCACTTTGAAGGGAAACGCAGAACTGGCGAATATCTGTCCAATTCCCAACCTGATGCCTCTTTCTCCAAGATTTAAACTGCCCAAAAAAGGGACTTGACACCCCATGGGATTTCAGGAATATCCCTAAAGCCATGAGCCGCTCAGAGTGGCTGATTCACAGGAGTGGAAGGCCAAGACTGGTCACAGTCAAACACTTTTTCCCATGACACTTGTTTAATCGAGCGCCCTCGGTATTTACCTGAAGAGTGTTTTTCTTCTTTGCTGGTTCATCTTCCTCTGAATCTGACTGAGAGAGAAAACCAGAGCTCAGCAAAACCTGAGATACTAAAAAAGTGTTATTAATAAATCCCAGGAAAATAAACCCAAGAACTCCAGGGGCACAGCAGCAGGTCAGGGCTCTCCTTCAGAGGGACAGGCAACAATGGAGCACAAATCACACAAAGGGTGTAAAAGTCACTGCAGGGACACAGGGAATTTTTCCCAATAATGTTGGAACTGCTAAATATCCAGTTAAAATTTGAGTGAAAGGCCTGGTTGGCATCAGAAAAGGCCCTCAAAATCTTTATGGCTTCATTGCTTCGCAGGGGACTTGGAAGAGGCGACAGGAATCGAGGGCTTGTGCCAGCTTATCCCCAAATCATAAACCAGGGAAAGACAAGGAATGTGTGTAAATAAAAGGAGTCAGGAGAGACCATAAACCCACGTGTTGGTTTGGGAGAGAGGAGACACTGCAGCTGCCCTGGAGCATCTCCACGGGATGAACTACAGGAATGGGAGGGATTTTAAGGAGAAAGAGGGAACAACCAAGGATGTTAGTCACAGGCCCAGGGCCTTCCAGGAATCCCAAGTTCCAGTTTAAGGTACTTTCTGTCCCTTCAATGTTCATTCACTCACAGGACATCAATGACCTGTGGGATTTGTGGTCAGAGCCCACACACTGGAGCATGGACTAAGGGAAGAACAAATCCCTGTTCATTCCAGCTGCCACCTATCCCCAGGGAAATGACTCCAAGCTTCCAGTTCAGCTCTTCCTACAGCCACAGGTGCTCCTGTCACACCAGAACGAGCGACACCACTCTGTGTGAGGCTGGACAGGACTCTGGGCAACCTAGGCTAGTGGAAGGTGGCCCCTGCCTGTGGAAGGGGGTGGGATGGGACGAGTTTTAAGGTTTCCAACCCAAACCACTTTGAGATTCCATGTGCTGGTTTAGATTAGGATGTTGGGAAGATATTTTTGGCTACCAGGGTGGGGAAGCCCAGGCACAGGTTGCCCAGAGCACCTGTGGCTGCCCCATCCCTGGAAGTGTCCACCTAGGTTGGACGAGGCTCTGGATGAACTTTAAGGTTCCTTCCAACTCAAACCATTCCAGGCTTCTGTGACAGTGTTGTCCCAGAGGGAACGAGCAGCAGGGAGAGGATGGAGCCTGATCAATGGGAACCCTCAGTCAAAAATCACACGGGCAGAGGGACCTGCCTGTCCCTGCTTTCACTGTCTGGATTCAGGAGCCCCATGTGGCACAGGGCACTGTAAACACCAAAAAAAGCACAAGCTGAGAGGGAAATGGTCACCTAAAAGTCTGGAAGTTGCCTGAAGCCTTTAGAGAAATAAGTAATAAATTGGCAGGAAAACCTATCAACTGCACAGCAGGCAAGAGAGATTTTTTTGGGCTACAAGGCCCTGCAGCTCCACACCATCAACTCGTTAACTCCAGCAGTAAAGAAGGGTGCAGATAATCTGGGTTTTGCTGCATTATGATTATAAATAAGGTTTCTATATCAGTTTAATTCTGCAAAGCGCTTTAGGATTAGGGCAGGCAGCCAGGACAACCCTCCCCGTGGATGCCACAACAGATCTCGGTGTGCCACGGTGGGAGAGAGCGAGGGGAAGAGACCCACGGCGGGGCGGGGAGGTTGGACCCCCGAAGGGCTCGACCGGAGCGGGGGTTGATGTTCGCTCCATACTCACATCTCCCTTGTGCAGCTCGGGCGCCGCGATCCGCACCGGCTCCGTCCTCTTCTTTGGCTTGGGGAGGCCCAAACCCGCGCCGGGGGCGGCCGGGCCGGGCGGGCCGAGGGGGGAGGCGGCGGCCGCCGCGTTCCTGGGGGGCGGCAGGAGGAGCCCTCTCGGCCTGGGGGGCTCCGCGGCCCCGTCCCCGCTGTCGGCCGGCTCGGGCGGGCTCTCAGCCCCGGCCTGGCCCGGCGCGGCGCTGCCGAAGCCCCTCACGGCGGGCGGGGGGCCCATGAGGAACGGCGGGGGCACGGCGGGGGTTCTGGGCGGGGGCAGCGCGGCGAAGAGCCCCCCCCGGGCCGGGGGCTGCTCTTCTGCGGCCGGAGGGGAAGCGGGGGCTTCCTCCTCCTCCTCCTCGGCCGCGGGCTCCTCCGCATCGCTGTCCTCCTCGCTGCTGGCGTAGGCCACGAGGGACATGGCCCCGGGGAGGGCGGCCCTCGGCGGGCAGCAGCCGCTACGCGAGGCCGGGGATCCGCCCCTCCGCGCTAGGCCGCGCCGCCGCCGCGCCTTCAGCGCCCGCGGCGGGGAAGAAGGGGCGGCCTAAGGGGAGGCTACGCCGCCATGGCGGCCCCTCTCCGTGCCGGCGGCGGGGCCGCGGAGCTCGGCGAGGCGGCGGCGGCGGCTCCGCGCTCCCCGCTAATGGCTGCCGGCAGCGCCCCGCTCCCCGCGCCGCGGCGGCGCCGGACTACAACTCCCGGCGTGCTCCGCGCGCGGCGCCCGGCCCGCCTCCCGGGGCGGCGCCGCCGCGAGGCACCACGGGAAATGTAGTCTGAGGCGCCACGCGGCGGGACCCCCTGGGCGGGACCGGTATCGGTACCGGAGGAGGGGGATGTGGAACTGGGGTGCCCCGGGGGGGACGGGACCCGACAGGGACGGGGACGAGGATGAAGATGGGGATGGGGAGACGGGAGGGCCCGCCCCGCCCCTGCCAGGCCGCGCAGTTCATCGCCAAACTGCGGCTCCCGGTGTGTCCCCAGCGGCCGGTGCGGTGTCACTGGGACACGGACCGAGGGGGCTGGGAGGCTCTGCCTGCTTCCCGTCCTTTCATCCCGGTGTCATTCCGGGGTAGGATCAGCCTAGGGGCTGCTGGAGCGGGATGCAGGAGCTCCCGGGCCGGGATTCCCGAGCAGCCGGTTTATCCCTCCAGCACCCCCGCTGACAATCGGTTTGACTCCTTTGACCTCCTTCTGGCTTGTTCTGGCCTTAATAAGCAGAGAGCTGGGCTCGAATTTGGGTCCCCGACACCCAGGGAAGCGATTTGCAGAGGCACTGCACAAAGTAATTAAAGCAAAATGGAGGTGAACGAGGAGCAGCGTGTCCTGAAAGCCTCTGTCGTTTGGAATGGTGTGAAATGCAGCCAACGCGCCCTGTGCCACCCCTCCTGCCCTGCCCTGGAGGGCTGAGGAGTGTTAAAAATACAGTATTAAAAATAGGCACGGAGGCCTCGGGGGGCGGAGGGACGGGCATGGGAGGCTGCGGGGAGCTGGGACACCGGAGTTACGTTTTCCCCCCACTCTTTCCACGGGCGAGACCCGGTAGAGGGCAAAGCCAAGTGATCCCAGCACAAGGACACCGAGGAGGGAGAGGAGGAGGGTGCCCCTGGCAGGGCTGGGCTGGCTCACAGAAGGTCCCATCTGCACCAGCCTCTCTTCAGGAACCCTTTTCCCTGGAAATGTGGGTTCTGTGACCACCAGAAACAGTGAGACGTCGCCTTGGCTGTGTGACACAGTGTGGCCACTTGTAGGGTGAACCCCTCGTCACAGGGGTCTGAACCCCAAAGAGTGTCATGGAAGTGTCCAAGCCCTTTCCCTTCACAGCTCTGCCCACGCACTCTCCAAATCCAATGGAAACCTAGACACAGATGGGGATTTTTGTGGGATTTTTTATGGATCAGGCCTCCCATTGCTGTCACTTCCCCAACAAAACATCCCTTGGGCTCATACAGAGTCTTAGTTTGGGCTGGAAGTGACCCTAAAGATCATCTCTTTCTAATCTTCTTGTCACCCTGGGGATGGGTTGGGATCACCCCAGTGGATTTTTTTTTTCCTCCCTGCTCCTTCCTAAGCACCTAGATTTGTAAATTTTTTAGGATTTAGGAAAGGGAAACAGGCGATTCCTCGAGAAGCACAGAGTGGTTCCACCACCCTGAGCTCCGATGCGAGGCCACCCTCATCCTCTGCCAAGGAAAATCAACAAGGACCCTGCTGGGGAGAGGAGGGACCCGGTTTAAACAAGGTCCAGCTCCTGCTGCGCAGAAAGAGGGAGGAATCTTTGTTCCCCTCGGCATTTTTCCATTTTTCTGTTGAAGGTAGAGATTCCTCAGGCCTGGTCTCACCCCGGGCAGCAGGATCCTGCTGTCAGCTGTGACCCCGAGGATTATTTATTTGTGTTACTTTTGCGGCTCGTTGGGAGAAATGAAGCCAAGGAAAGCAGGCAGGGATGGAAGGAAAGGAGCCCAGCCCTGGAACCCCGACTGCCAGGTCAGGGTGGAGGTTCTGGTCTTGGAAAGGGCTTAAATCTGGGTTTAATTTAATCCCAGG
>NW_020957199.1:21862-23997 GCF_003031625.1 Empidonax traillii | reverse complement strand
CTGCTGTCAGCTGTGACCCCGAGGATTATTTATTTGTGTTACTTTTGCGGCTCGTTGGGAGAAATGAAGCCAAGGAAAGCAGGCAGGGATGGAAGGAAAGGAGCCCAGCCCTGGAACCCCGACTGCCAGGTCAGGGTGGAGGTTCTGGTCTTGGAAAGGGCTTAAATCTGGGTTTAATTTAATCCCAGGCGTTTGGTTGCAGGAGGGGCCTGGCCTGCAGCCCCTCACCCCGACAGGGACACCAGTACCCGAGGTTGGTCTGAAACTGGGACCAAGGTGATTTATTTACTCCTCTGCTGACTGTCACTCCATAACCCCCCACTGAGGCTGGATGGGACCCAAACCCCCTTCCCAGGCACCCAGAGATTTCCCTGCACACTTAATTCCATGAGCCCTGAGCAATCCTGGGATCTCCAACACCTCTGCAGAACAGGGGGGTTCTGAGGGAACACCCTTGGGGGCCCTGGGTGGGCACCAAATGCTCCCAATCCTTGATTTTCTCTATTTTTTTTAAAGGTTGGCCACTGGGTCTACACTGGTTTTGCAGTGTTTTATACCAGTTTTGCCCTGTTATACACAAATGTACGTGGTTTTACAACATTTTTGTGGTGGTTTACACCAGTTTTGCACTGTTTGGTGTGGCCTTGCACCAGTTTTGTGGTGGTTTGCACCAGTTTTGCACCCTTTATGCACTACTTTTCACCAGTTTTGCACCAGTTTAATGTGGGTTTACACCAGATTTGTACTGTCTTACACCAATTTTGCACCAGTTTTACACCACTCTTACACTGTTTTACACCATTTTTTCACTGTTTCACATGATTTTACACCTGTTTTGTAATGGTTTATGCTAGTTTTGCACTGTTTTACATGGTTTTGCACCATTTTTGTGATGCTTTACACCGGGTTTTGCACAGTTTTACACCATTTTTGCAGATTTACATGGTTTCCCACTGGTTTTATGCTGTTTTTTCACCAGTTTTTCACCACTTTGCTCCATTGCACACCAATTTTTCACTGGTTTTACATGGGTTGACACCGGGTTTTGTACTATTTTACACCAGTTTTGCACTGTTTTAGGTAGTTTTACACCAGTTTTGCACTGGTTAACACTGGTTTTACACTGTTTTACATCAATTTTTCACTGTTTTATGGTTTTACATCAGCTTTGCACTTGTTTACACAGTTTTACACTATTTTACAAGGTTTTACAACGGTTTTGCATTTTTTTCCATTGATTTTGCACGGGTTTACACTAACCATGCACTATGTTTTACATAGATTTTGCACGGGTTTACACCAATTTTACGTTGGTTTTCATTGACTTTGCACGAGTTTACACGAGTTTTGCACTGGTTTATGCCAGTCTTACACCAATTTTGCACCGTTTTACATGGATTTTGCACGGGTTTACACCAGTTTTGCGCTGGTTTACACCAGTTTTACATAGATTTTGCACTGTTACACATAGATTCTGCATGGGCTCACCCCAGTTTCTGCACGGGTTTATACCACTGTTGCACTGTTTCCCACTGATTTTGCGCTGTTCCACGTTAAGTTTGCGCTGTTCCACGTTCATTTTGCCCTATTTCCCATCGATTTTGCACGGCTTTACACCGATTTTTACGCCAGACCCCTCCATTTCCAGGGCCAGCCCGCGGCCGGGGCGCCACCACCCCGGGCCATGTCCCTGCTCCTCGTGACACATCCGGGCTGGAAGCATCGCCAGCCCCCAGTGCCACCTGCGGCCTGGGGACATTCCCGTCCCCTCTCGTTTTTTTTTTTTTCTTTTTTTTTTTCTTTTTTTTTTGGGCCGGGTTCCCGCCCCTCGCACACGCGGCCCCGTGGGCGGGCGGTGGGTGTTGCGCGCCCAAGGCAGCGCTGCACGAACCTCCGAGCGCATCCACCGGGAGGAGGAGGAGGAGGAGGAGGAGGAGGAGGAGGAAGGGAAAAGGGAAAAGGAGGGGGAGAGGGTGGCGGCGGAGGGAGGGAGCAATTGAATTTCAAACACAAACAACCGCATGGGGCTCGGGCCCTCCGCCGCCGCGCCGCGCCGCCGCTGACCCCGGGGCCGCCGCCGCCCCCCGCCCGGGCTCCGCGCCGGGGGGGGCAGAGCAGCCGCTGCCTCCCCGCCT
>NW_020957199.1:19775-21841 GCF_003031625.1 Empidonax traillii | reverse complement strand
CTGCTGTCAGCTGTGACCCCGAGGATTATTTATTTGTGTTACTTTTGCGGCTCGTTGGGAGAAATGAAGCCAAGGAAAGCAGGCAGGGATGGAAGGAAAGGAGCCCAGCCCTGGAACCCCGACTGCCAGGTCAGGGTGGAGGTTCTGGTCTTGGAAAGGGCTTAAATCTGGGTTTAATTTAATCCCAGGTGTTTGGTTGCAGGAGGGGCCTGGCCTGCAGCCCCTCACCCCGACAGGGACACCAGTACCCGAGGTTGGTCTGAAACTGGGACCAAGGTGATTTATTTACTCCTCTGCTGACTCTGTCACTCCATAACCCCACACTGAGGCTGGATGGGACCCAAACCCCCTGCCCAGACACCCAGAGATTTCCCTGCACACTTAATTCCATGAGCCCCGAGCAATCCTGGGATCTCCAACACCTCTGCAGAACTGGGGGGTTCTGAGGGAACACCCTTGGGGGCCCTGGGTGGGCACCAAACGCTCCCAATCCTTGATTTTCTCTATTTTTTTTAAAGGTTGGCCACTGGGTCTACAGCGGTTTTGCAGTGTTTTATACCAGTTTTGCCCTGTTATACACGAATATACGTGGTTTTACAACATTTTTGTGGTGGTTTACACCAGTTTTGCACTGTTTGGTGTGGCCTTGCACCAGTTTTGTGGTGTTTTACACCAGTTTTGCACCCTTTATGCACTACTTTTCACCAGTTTTGCACCAGTTAAATGTGGGTTTTCACCAGTTTTGTACTGTCTTACACCAATTTTGCACCAGTTTTACACCACTCTTACACTGTTTTACACCATTTTTTCACTGTTTCACATGATTTTACACCTGTTTTGTAATGGTTTATGCTAGTTTTGCACTGTTTTACATGGTTTTGCACCATTTTTGTGATGCTTTACACCGGGTTTTGCACAGTTTTACACCATTTTTGCAGATTTACATGGTTTCCCACTGGTTTTATGCTGTTTTTTCACCAGTTTTTCACCACTTTGCTCCATTGCACACCAATTTTTCACTGGTTTTACATGGGTTGACACCGGGTTTTGTACTATTTTACACCAGTTTTGCACTGTTTTAGGTAGTTTTACACCAGTTTTGCACTGGTTAACACTGGTTTTACACTGTTTTACATCAGTTTTTCACTGTTTTATGGTTTTACATCAGCTTTGCACTTGTTTACACAGTTTTACACTATTTTACAAGGTTTTACAACGGTTTTGCATTTTTTTTCATTGATTTTGCACGGGTTTACACCAATTTTACGTTGGTTTTCATTGACTTTGCACGAGTTTACACGAGTTTTGCACTGGTTTATGCCAGTTTCACACCAATTTTGCACCGATTTACATGGATTTTGTACGGGTTTACACCAGTTTTGCGCTGTTTCACACCAGTTTTACATAGATTTTGCCCTGTTACACATAGATTCTGCATGGGCTCACCCCAGTTTCTGTACGGGTTTATACCACTGTTGCACTGTTTCCCACTGATTTTGCGCTGTTTCACGTTCATTTTGCCCTATTTCCCATCGATTTTGCACGGCTTTACACCGATTTTTACGCCAGACCCCTCCATTTCCAGGGCCAGCCCGCGGCCGGGGCGCCACCACCCCGGGCCATGTCCCTGCTCCTCGTGACACATCCGGGCTGGAAGCATCGCCAGCCCCCAGTGCCACCTGCGGCCTGGGGACATTCCCGTCCCCTCTCGGTTTTTTTTTTTCTTTTTTTTTCTTTTTTTTTTGTGCCGGGTTCCCGCCCCTCGCACACGCGGCCCCGTGGGCGGGCGGTGGGTGTTGCGCGCCCAAGGCAGCGCTGCACGAACCTCCGAGCGCATCCACCGGGAGGAGGAGGAGGAGGAGGAGGAGGAGGAGGAAGGGAAAAGGGAAAAGGAGGGGGGGAGGGTGGCGGCGGAGGGAGGGAGCAATTGAATTTCAAACACAAACAACCGCATGGGGCTCGGGCCCTCCGCCGCCGCGCCGCGCCGCCGCTGACCCCGGGGCCGCCGCCGCCCCCCGCCCGGGCTCCGCGCCGGGGGGGGCAGAGCAGCCGCTGCCTCCCCGCCT